>NW_025048743.1:0-65593 GCF_018831695.1 Puntigrus tetrazona | reverse complement strand
GAATTCTTAAAGATTTTCTCCAGGGTTACCATGGTTAACGAGGAAATTGTCTGGGAAATCAAACCTATTCCGCCAAGATCGGCTAGATGAAGCGCCTGGATGGCTGGACTTAGGTTTTGAAAATTAAAAATTTCTCCAGGGTGGCAGTGGTTGAGTGGAAAAGAGTCCAAGAAGTAGCAGCTTTCACGTGCCAAGAATGGCTAGATGAAGCGCCTGGATGTTTGGCATCAAGTTTTGAATTCTTAAAAATTTTCTCCAGGGTTACCAAGGTCGAGTGGAAAAGCGTCCAAGAAGTAGCACTTAACCCAGCCAAGATCGGCTGGATGAAGTGCCTGGACGTTTGGCCTTCGCTTTGAAAATTAAAAAATTTCTCCAGAGTGGCAGTGGTTGAGTGGAAAAGAGTCCAAGAAGTAGCACCTTTCACAGCCAAGATTGGCTAGATGAAGCGCCTGGATGCTTGGCATTAAGTTTTGAATTCTTAAAAATTTTCTCAGGGGTTACCATGGTCGAGTGGAAAAGCGTCAAGAAGTAGCACTTAACCCAGCCAAGATCGGCTGGATGAAGCGCCTGATATCTGGACTCAGGTTTTGAAAATTAAAAAATTTCTCCAGGGTGGCAGGGGTTGAGTGGAAAAGAGTCCAAGAAGTAGCACCTTTCACGGACAAGATTGGCTAGATGAAGCGCCTGGATGCTTGGCATTAAGTTTTGAATTCTTAAAAATTTTTCCAGGGTTACCATGGTAGAGTGGAAAAGCGTCCGAGAAGTAGCACTTAACCCAGCCAAGATCGGCTGGATGAAGTGCCTAGGTGTCTGGACTCAGGTTTTGAAAATTAAAAATTTCCTCCAGGGTGGCAGGGGTTGAATGGAAAAGAGTCCAAGAAGTAGCAAATTTCACGGCCAAGATTGGCTAGATGAAGCGCCTGGATGTTCGGCATTAAGTTTGGAATTCTTAAAAATTTTCTCCAGGGTTACCATGGTCGAGTGGAAAAGCATCCAAGAAGTAGCACTTAACCCATCCAAGCTCGGATGGATGAAGTGCCTATATGTTTGGACTTTCGCTTTGAAAATTAAAAAATTTCCTCCAGGTTGACTGAGGTTGAGTGGAAAAGAGTCCAAGAAGTAGCACCTTTCACGCCAACATTGGCTAGATGAAGCGCCTGGATGTTTGGCATTAAGCTTTGAATTCTTAAAAATTTTCTCCAGGGTTACCAAGGTCGAGTGGAAAAGCGTCCAAGAAGTAGCACTTAACCCAGCCAAGATCGGCTGGATGAAGTGCCTGGACGTTTGGCCTTTCGCTTTGAAAATTAAAAAAATTTCCTCCAGTGTGGCAGTGGTTGAGTGGAAAAGAGTCCAAGAAGTAGCACCTTTCACAGCCAAGATTGGCTAGATGAAGCGCCTGGATGCTTGGCATTAAGTTTTGAATTCTTAAAAATTTTCTCCAGGGTTACTATGGTCGAGTGGAAAAGCGTCAAGAAGTAGCACTTAACCCAGCCAAGATCGGCTGGATGAAGCGCCTAGATATCGGGACTCAGGTTTTGAAAACTAAAAAATTTCCTCCAGGGTGGCAGGGGTTGAATGGAAAAGAGTCCAAGAAGTAGCACCTTTCACGGCCAAGATTGGCTAGATGAAGCGCCTGGATGTTTGGCATTAAGTTTTGAATTCTTAAAAAATTTCTCTAGGGTTACCATGGTCGAGTGGAAAAGCGTCCAAGAAGTAGCACTTAACCCAGCCAAGCTCAGCTTGATGAAGTGCCTGGACGCTTGGACTTTCGCTTGAAAATTTAAATATTTCTCCAGGTTGACTGAGGTTGAGTGGAAAAGAGTCCAAGAAGTAGCACCTTTCACGGCCAAGATTGGCTAGATGAAGCGCCTGGATGTTTGGCATTAAGTTTTGAATTCTTAAAAATTTTCTCCAGGGTTACCATGGTCGAGTGGAAAAGCGTTCAAGAAGTAGCACTTAACCCAGCCAAGATCGGCTGGATGAAGTGCCTGGACGTTTGGCCTTTCGCTTTGAAAATTAAAAAATTTCCTCCAGAGTGGCAGTGGTTGAGTGGAAAAGAGTCCAAGAAGTAGCACCATTCACAGCCAAGATTGGCTAGATGAAGCGCCTGGATGTTTGGCATTAAGTTTTGAATTCTTAAAATTTTCTCAGGGTTACCATGGTCGAGTGGAAAAGCGTCCAAGAAGTAGCACTTAACCCAGCCAAGATCGGCTGGATGAAGCGCCTACATATCTGGAATCAGGTTTTGAAAATTAAAAAATTTCCTCCATGGTGGCAGGGATTGAATGGAAAAGAGTCCAAGAATTAGCACCTTTCACGGCCAAGATTGGTTAGATGAAGCGCCTGGATGTTTGGCATTAAGTTTTGAATTCTTAAAAATTTTCTCCAGGGTTACCATTGTCGAGTGGAAAGCGTCCAAGAAGTAGCACTTAACCCACCCAAGATAGGCAGGATGAAGCGCCTAGATATCTGGACTCAGGTTTTGAAAATTTAAAAATTTTCTCCAGGGTTACCATGGTCGAGTGGAAAAGCATAAGAAGTAGCGCTTAACCCAGACAAGATAGGCTGGATGAAGCGCCTGGACGTTTGGACTTTTGCTTTGAAATTTTAAAAACTTTTCCATGGTGGCAAGGGTTGAGTGGAAAACAGTCCAAGAAGTAGCACCTTTCACGGCCAAGATTGGCTAGATGAAGCGCCTGGATGTTTGGCATTAAGTTTTGAATTCTTAAAAATTTTCTCCAGGGTTACCATGGTCGAGTGGAAAAGCGTCCAAGAAGTAGCACTGAAATCAGCCAAGATCGGCTGGCTGAAGCGCCTGGATGTTTGGGCTCAGGTTTTGAAAGCTTAAAAATTTTCTCCAGGGTTACCAAGGGTCGAGGGGGAAATTGTCTGAGAAATCAAACCTAATCCGTCCAAGATTGGCTGGATGAAGCGCCTAGATATCGGGACTCAGGTTTTGAAAACTAAAAAATTTCCTCCAGGGTGGCAGGGGTTGAATGGAAAAGAGTCCAAGAAGTAGCACCTTTCACGGCCAAGATTGGCTAGATGAAGCGCCTGGATGTTTGGCATTAAGTTTTGAATTCTTAACAATTTTCTCCAGGGTTACCATGGTCGAGTGGAAAAGCGTCCAAGAAGTAGTGCTTAACCCAGCCAAGATCGGCTGGATGAAGCGCCTGGACGTTTGGACTTTTGCTTTAAAAATTTAAAAATTTCCTCCAGAGTGGCAGTGGTTGACTGGAAAAGAGTCCAAGAAGTAGCAGCTTTCACGGCCAAGAATGGCTAGATGAAGCGCCTGGATGTTTGGCATCAAGTTTTGAATTCTTAAAAATTTTCTCCAGGGTTACCATAGTCGAGTGGAAAAGCGTCCAAGAAGTAGCACTTAACCCAGCCAAGATCGGCTGGCTGAAGCGCCTGGATGTTTGGGCTCAGGTTTTGAAAACTTAAACATTTTCTCCAGGGTTACCATGGTCGAGGAGGAAATTGTCTGAGAAATCAAACCTATTCCGGCCAAGATCGGCTAGATGAAGCGCCTGAATGTTTGGCATTAAGTTTTGAATTCTTAAAAATTTTCTCCAGGGTTACCATGGTCGAGTGGAAAAGCGTCCAAGAAGTAGCACTTAACCCAGCCAAGATCGGCTGGATGAAGTGCCTGGATGTTTGGACTTTCGCTTTGAAAATTAAAAAATTTCCTCCAGGTTGACAGGGGTTGAGTGGAAAAGAGTCCAAGAAGTAGCACCTTTCACGGCCAAGATTGGCTAGATGAAGCGCCTGGATGTTTGGCAATAAGTTTTGAATTCTTAAAAATTTTCTCCAGGGTTACCATGGTCGAGTGGAAAAGCGTCCAAGAAGTAGCACTTAACCCAGCCAAGATCGGCTGGATGAAGTGCCTGGACGTTTGGCCTTTCGCTTTGAAAATTTAAACATTTCCTCCAGGGTGGCAGGGGTTGAGTGGATAAGCATCCAAGAAGTAGCACCTTTCACGGCCAAGATTGGCTAGTTGAAGCGCCTGGATGTTTGGCATTAAATTTTGGATTCTTAAAAATTTTCTCCAGGGTTACCATTGTCGAGTGGAAAAGCGTCCAAGGAGTAGCGCTTAACCCACCCAGGATAGGCTGGATGAAGCGCCTAGATATCTGAACTCAGGTTTTGAAAATTTAAAAATTTTCTCCAGGGTTACCATGGTCGAGTGGAAAAGCATCCAAGAAATAGCACTTAACTCAGCCAAGATCGGCTGGATGAAGCGCCTAGATATCTGGACTCAGGTATTGAAAATTAAAAAATTTCCTCCATGGTGGCAGGGGTTGAATGGAAAAAAGTCCAAGAATTAGCACCTTTCACGGCCAAGAATGGCTAGATGAAGCGCCTGGATGTTTGGCATCAAGTTTTGAATTCTTAAAAATTTTCTCCAGGGTTACCATGGTCGAGTGGAAAAGCGTCCAGAAGTAGCACTTAACCCAGCCAAGATCGGCTGGATGAAGCGCCTGGACGTTTGGACTTTCACTTTGAAAATTAAAAAATTTCCTCCAGGGTGGCAGGGGTTGTATAGAAAAGAGTCCAAGAAGTAGCACCTTTCACGGCCAGGATTGGCTAGATGAAGCGCCTGGATGTTTGGCATTAAGTTTTGAATTCTTAAAAATTTCCTCCAGGATGGCAGGGGTTGAGTGGAAAAACGTCCAAGAAGTAGCACTTAACCCAGCCAAGATTGGCTGCATGAAGCGCCTGGACGTTTGGACTTTCGCTTTGAAAATTTAAAAATTTCCTCCAGGGTGGCAGGGGTTGAGTGGATAAGAATCCAAGAAGTAGCACCTTTCACGGCCAAGATTGGCTAGATGAAGCGCCTGGATGTTTGGCATTAAGTTTTGAATTCTTAAAAATTTTCTCCAGGGTTACCATGGTCGAGTGGAAAAGCGTCCAAGAAGTAGCACTTAACCCAGCCAAGATCGGCTGGATGAAGCGCCTGGACGTTTGGACTTTCGCTTTGAAAATTTAAAAATTTCCTCCAGGTTGACTGGGGTTGAGTGGAAAAGAGTCCAAGAAGTAGCACCTTTCATGGCCAAGATTGGCTAGATGAAGCGCCTGGATGTTTGGCATTAAGTTTTGAATTCTTAACAATTTTCTCCAGGGTTACCATGGTCGAGTGGAAAAGCGTCCAAGAAGTAGCGCTTAACCCAGCCAAGATCGGCTGGATGAAGCGCCTGGACGTTTGGACTTTTGCTTTAAAAATTTAAAAATTTCCTCCAGAGTGGCAGTGGTTGACTGGAAAAGAGTCCAAGAAGTAGCAGCTTTCACGGCCAAGAATGGCTGGCTGAAGCGCCTGGATGTTTGGGCTCAGGTTTTGAAAGCTTAAACATTTTCTCCAGGGTTACCATGGTCGAGGAGGAAATTGTCTGAGAAATCAAACCTATTCCGGCCAAGATCGGCTAGATGAAGCGCCTGAATGTTTGGCATTAAGTTTTGAATTCTTAAAAATTTTCTCCAGGGTTACCATGGTCGAGTGGAAAAGCATCCAAGAAGTAGCACTTAACCAAGCCAAGATCGGCTGGAGGAAGTGCCTGGATGTTTGGACTTTCGCTTTGAAAATTAAAAAATTTCCTCCAGGTTGACAGGGGTTGAGTGGAAAAGAGTCCAAGAAGTAGCACCTTTCACGGCCAAGATTGGCTAGATGAAGCGCCTCGATGTTTGCCATTAAGTTTGGAATTCTTAAAAATTTTCTCCAGGGTTACCATGGTCGAGTGGAAAAGCGTCCAAGAAGTAGCACTTAACCCAGCCAAGATCGGCTGGATGAAGTGCCTGGGCGTTTGGCCTTTCGCTTTGAAAATTAAAAAATTTCTTCCAGAGTGGCACTGGTTGAGTGGAAAAGAGTCCAAGAAGTAGCACCTTTCACGGCCAAGATTGGCTAGATAAAGCGCCTGGATGCTTGGCATTAAGTTTTGAATTCTTAAAAACTTTCTCCAGGGTTACCATGGTCGAGTGGAAAAGCGTCCAAGAAGTAGCACTTAACCCACCCAAGATAGGCTGGATGAAGCGCCTAGATATCTGGACTCAGGTTTTGAAAAATAAAAAAATTTCCTCCAGGGTGGCAGGGGTTGAATGGAAAAGAGTCCAAGAAGTAGCACCTTTCATGGCCAAGATTGGCTAGATGAAGCGCCTGGATGTTTGGCATTAAGTTTTGAATTCTTAAAAATTTCCTCCAGGGTGGCAGGGGTTGAGTGGAAAAGCGTCCAAGAAGCAGCACTTAACCCAGCCAAGATTGGCTGCATGAAGCGCCTGGACGTTTGGACTTTCGCTTTGAAAATTTAAACATTTCCTCCAGGGTGGCAGGGGTTGAGTGGATAAGAATCCAAGAAGTAGCACCTTTCACGGCCAAGATTGGCTAGATGAAGCGCCTGGATGTTTGGCATTAAGTTTTGAATTCTTAAAAGTTTTCTCCAGGGTTACCATGGTCGAGTGGAAAAGCGTCCAAGAAGTAGCACTTAACCCAGCCTAGATCAGTTGGATGAAGCGCCTAGATATCTGGACTCAGGTTTTGAAAATTAAAAAATTTCCTCCAGGGTGGCAGGGGTTGAATGGAAAAGAGTCCAAGAAGTAGCACCTTTCATGGCAAAGATTGGCTAGATGAAGCGCCTGGATGTTTGGCATTAAGTTTTGAATTCCTAAAAATTTTCTCCAGGGTTACCATGGTCGAGTGGAAAAGCATCCAAGAAGTAGCACTTAACCCAGCCAAGATCGCCTGGATGAAGCGCCTGGACGTTTGGACTTTTGCTTTGAAATTTTAAAAACTTTTTCCATGGTGGCAAGGGTTGAATGGAAAAGAGTCCAAGAAGTAGCACCTTTCACGGCCAAGATTGGCTAGATGAAGCGCCTGGATGTTTGGCATTAAGTTTTGAATTCTTAAAAATTTTCTCCAGGGTTACCATGGTTTAGTGGAAAAGCGTCCAAGAAGTAGCACTTAAATCAGCCAAGATCGGCTGGCTGAAGCGCCTGGATGTTTGGGCTCAGGTATTGAAAGCTTAAACATTTTCTCCAGGGTTACCAAGGGTCGAGGGGGAAATTGTCTGAGAAATCAAACCTAATCCGGCCAAGATCGGCTGGATGAAGCGCCTAGATATTGGGACTCAGGTTTTGAAAACTAAAAAGTTTCCTCCAGGGTGGCAGGGGTTGAATGGAAAAGAGTCCAAGAAGTAGCACCTTTCACGGCCAAGATTGGCTAGATGAAGCGCCTGGATGTTTGGCATTAAGTTTTGAATTCTTAAAAATTTTCTCTAGGGTTACCATGGTCGAGTGGAAAAGCGTCCAAGAAGTAGCACTTAACCCAGCCAAGCTCGGCTGGATGAAGTGCCTGGACGTTTGGACTTTCGCTTTGAAAATTAAAAAAATTTCCTCCAGGGTGGCAGGGGTTGAATGGAAAAGAGTCCAAGAAGTAGCACCTTTCACGGCCAAGATTGGATAGATGAAGCGCCTGGATGTTTGGCATTAAGTTTTGAATTCTTAAAAATTTTCTCAAGGGTTACCATGGTTGAGGAGGAAATTGTCTGAGAAATCAAACCTATTCCGGCCAAGATCGGCTGGATGAAGCGCCTAGATATCTGGACTCTGGTTTTGAAAAATAAAAAATTTCCTCCATGGTGGCAGGGGTTGAATGGAAAATAGTCCAAGAAGTAGCACTTTTCGGCCAAGATTTGCTAGATGAAGCGCCTGGATGTTTGGCATTAAATTTTGAATTCTTAAAAATTTTTCCAGGGTTACCATGGTAGAGTGGAAAAGCGTCCAAGAAGTAGCACTTAACCCAGCCAAGATCGGCTGGATGAAGTGCCTAGGTGTCTGGACTCAGGTTTTGAAAATTAAAAAATTTCCTCCAGGGAGGCAGGAGTTGAATGGAAAAGAGTCCAAGAAGTAGCACATTTCACGGCCAAGAAGATTGGCTAGATGAAGCGCCTGGATGTTCGGCATTAAGTTTGGAATTCTTAAAAATTTTCTCCAGGGTTACCATGGTCGAGTGGAAAAGCGTCAAGTAGTAGCACTTAACCCAGCCAAGCTTGGCTGGATGAAGTGCCTGGACGTTTGACTTTCGCTTTGAAAATTAAAAAATTTCCTCCAGGTTGACTGAGGTTGAGTGGAAAAGAGTCCAAGAAGTAGCACCTTTCACGGCCAAGATTGGCTAGATGAAGCGCCTGGATGTTTGGCATTAAGTTTTGAATTCTTAAAAATTTCTCCAGGGTTACCAAGGTCGAGTGGAAAAGCGTCAAAGAAGTAGCACTTAACCCAGCCAAGATCGGCTGGATGAAGTGCCTGGACGTTTGGCCTTTCGCTTTGAAAATTAAAAAATTTGCTCCAGAGTGGCAGTGGTTGAGTGGAAAAGAGTCCAAGAAGTAGCACCTTTCACAGCCAAGATTAGCTAGATGAAGCGCCTGGATGCTTGGGCATTAAGTTTTGAATTCTTAAAAATTTTCTCCAGGGTTACCATGGTCGAGTGGAAAAGCGTCCAAGAAGTAGCACTTAACCCAGCCAAGATCGGCTGGATGAAGCGCCTAGATATCTGGACTCAGGTTTTGAAAATTTAAAAATTTCCTCCATGGTGGCAGGGGTTGAATGGAAAAGAGTCCAAGAATTAGCACCTTTCACGGCCAAGATTGGTTAGATGAAGCGCCTGGATGTTTGGCATTAAATTTTGAATTCTTAAAAATTTCTCCAGGGTTACCATTGTCGAGTGGAAAAGCGCCAAGAAGTAGCACTTAACCCACCCAAGATAGGCAGGATGAAGCGCCTAGATATCTGGACTCAGGTTTTGAAAATTTAAAAATTTTCTCCAGGGTTACCATGGTCGAGTGGAAAAGCATCCAAGAAGCAGCGCTTAACCCAGCCAAGATAGGCTGGATGAAGCGCCTATATATCTGGACTCAGGTTTTGAAAATTTAAAAACTTTCTCCAGGATTACCATGGTCGAGTGGAAAAGCATCCAGAAGTAGCGCTTAACCCTGCCAAGATCGCCTGGATGAAGTGCCTGGACGTTTGGACTTTTGCTTTGAAATTTTAAAAACTTTTTCCATGGTGGCAAGGGTTGAGTGGAAAACAGTCCAAGAAGTAGCACCTTTCACGGCCAAGATTGGCTAGATGAAGCGCCTGGATGTTTGGCATTAAGTTTTGAATTCTTAAAAATTTTCTCCAGGGTTACCATGGTCGAGTGGAAAAGCGTCCAAGAAATAGCACTGAAATCAGCCAAGATCGGCTGGCTGAAGCACCTGGATGTTTGGGCTCAGGTTTTGAAAGCTTAAAAATTTTCTCCAGGGTTACCAAGGGTCGAGGGGGAAATTGTCTGAGAAATCAAACCTAATCCGGCCAAGATCGGCTGGATGAAGCGCCTAGATATCGGACTCAGGTTTTGAAAACTAAAAAATTTCCTCCAGGGTGGCAGGGGTTGAATGGAAAAGAGTCCAAGAAGTAGCACCTTTCACGGCCAAGATTGGCTAGATGAAGCGCCTGGATGTTTGGCATTAAGTTTTGAATTCTTAAAAATTTTCTCTAGGGTTACCATGGTCGAGTGGAAAAGCGTCCAAGAAGTAGCACTTAACCCAGCCAAGATCGGCTGGATGAAGCGCCTGGACGTTTGGACTTTCGCTTTGAAAATTAAAAAAATTCCTCCAGAGTGGCAGTGGTTGAGTGGAAAAGAGTCCAAGAAGTAGCAGCTTTCACGGCCAAGAATGGCTAGATGAAGCGCCTGGATGTTTGGCATCAAGTTTTGAATTCTTAAAAATTTTCTCCAGGGTTACCATAGTCGAGTGGAAAAGCGTCCAAGAAGTAGCACTTAACCCAGCCAAGCTCGGCTTGATGAAGTGCCTGGACGTTTGGACTTTCGCTTTGAAAATTTTAAAAACTTTTTCCATGGTGGCAAGGGTTGAGTGGAAAACAGTCCAAGAAGTAGCACCTTTCACGGCCAAGATTGGCTAGATGAAGCGCCTGGATGTTTGGCATTAAGTTTTGAATTCTTAAAAATTTTCTCTAGGGTTACCATGGTCGAAAGGAAAAGCGTCCAAGAAGTAGCACTTAACCCAGCCAAGATCGGCTGGATGAAGCGCCTGGACGTTTGGACTTTCGCTTTGAAAATTAAAAAATTTCCTCCAGAGTGGCAGTGGTTGAGTGGAAAAGAGTCCAAGAAGTAGCAGCTTTCACGGCCAAGAATGGCTAGATGAAGCGCCTGGATGTTTGGCATTAATTTTTGAATTCTTAAAAATTTTCTCCAGGGTTACAATGGTCGAGTGGAAAAGCGTCCAAGAAGTAGCACTTAAATCAGCCAAGATCGGCTGGCTGAAGCGCCTGGATGTTTGGGCTCAGGTTTTGAAAGCTTAAAAATTTTCTCCAGGGTTACCAAGGGTCGAGGGGGAAATTGTCTGAGAAATCAAACCTAATCCGGCCAAGATCGGCTGGATGAAGCGCCTAGATATCGGGACACAGGTTTTGAAAACTAAAAAATTTCCTCCAGGGTGGCAGGGGTTGAATGGAAAAGAGTCCAAGAAGTAGCAGCTTTCACGGCCAAGAATGGCTAGATGAAGCGCCTGGATGTTTGGCATCAAGTTTTGAATTCTTAAAAATTTTCTCCACGGTTACCATAGTCGAGTGGAAAAGCGTCCAAGAAGTAGCACTTAACCCAGCCAAGCTCGGCTTGATGAAGCGCCTGGACGTTTGGACTTTCGCTTTGAAAATTTGAAAATTTCCTCCAGGTTGACTGGAGGATGAGTGGAAAAGTCCAAGAAGTAGCACCTTTCACGGCCAAGATTGGCTAGATGAAGCGCCTGGATGTTTGGCATTAAGTTTTGAATTCTTAAAAATTTTCTCCAGGGTTACCATGGTCGAGTGGAAAAGCGTCAAGAAGTAGCACTTAACCCAGCCAAGATCGGCTGGATGAAGTGCCTGGACGTTTGGCCTTCGCTTTGAAAATTAAAAATTTCCTCCAGAGTGGCAGTGGTTGAGTGGAAAAGAGTCCAAGAAGTAGCACCTTTCACAGCCAAGATTGGCTAGATGAAGCGCCTGGATGCTTGGCATTAAGTTTTGAATTCTTAAAAATTTTCTCCAGGGTTACCATGGTTGAGGAGGAAATTGTCTGAGAAATCAAACCTATTCCGGCCAAGATCGGCTAGATGAAGCGCCTGGATGGCTGGACTTAGGTTTTGAAAATTAAAAAATTTCCTCCAGGGTGGCAGGGATTGAATGGAAAAGAGTCCAAGAATTAGCACCTTTCACGGCCAAGATTGGTTAGATGAAGCGCCTGGATGTTTGGCATTAAATTTTGAATTCTTAAAAATTTTCTCCAGGGTTACCATTGTCGAGTGGAAAAGCGTCCAAGAAGTAGCACTTAACCCACCCAAGATAGGCAGGATGAAGCGCCTAGATATCTGGAATCAGGTTTTGAAAATTTTAAAATTTTCTCCAGGGTTACCATGGTCGAGTGGAAAAGCATCCAAGAAGTAGCGCTTAACCCAGCCAAGATAGGCTGGATGAAGCGCCTATATATCTGGACTCAGATTTTGAAAATTTAAAAACTTTCTCCAGGATTACCATGGTCGAGTGGAAAAGCATCCAAGAAGTAGCGCTTAACCCTGCCAAGATCGCCTGGATGAAGTGCCTGGACGTTTGGACTTTTGCTTTGAAATTTTAAAAACTTTTTCCATGGTGGCAATGGTTGAGTGGAGAACAGTCCAAGAAGTAGCACCTTTCACGGCCTAGATTGGCTAGATGAAGCGCCTGGATGTTTGGCATTAAGTTTTGAATTCTTAAAAATTTTCTCCAGGGTTACCATGGTCGAGTGGAAAAGCGTCCAAGAAGTAGCACTGAAATCAGCCAAGATCGGCTGGCTTAAGCGCCTGGATGTTTGGGCTCAGGTTTTGAAAGCTTAAAAATTTTCTCCAGGGTTACCAAGGGTCGCGGGGGAAATTGTCTGAGAAATCAAACCTAATCCGGCCAAGATCGGCTGGATGAAGCGCCTAGATATCGGGACTCAGGTTTTGAAAACTAAAAAATTTCCTCCAGGGTGGCAGGGGTTGAATGGAAAAGAGTCCAAGAAGTAGCACCTTTCACGGCCAAGATTGGCTAGATGAAGCGCCTGGATGTTTGGCATTAAGTTTTGAATTCTTAAAAATTTTCTCTAGGGTTACCATGGTCGAGTGGAAAAGTGTCCAAGAAGTAGCACTTAACCCAGCCAAGATCGGCTGGATGAAGCGCCTGGATATCTTGGACTTTCGCTTTTGAAAATTTAAAAATTTCCTCCAGAGTGGCAGTGGTTGAGTGGAAAAGAGTCCAAGAAGTAGCAGCTTTCACGGCCAAGATAGGCTAGATGAAGCGCCTGGATGTTTGGCATTAAGTTTTGAATTCTTAAAAATTTTCTCCAGGGTTACCATGGTCGAGTGGAAAAGCGTCCAAGAAGTAGCACTTAACCCAGCCAAGATTGGCTGGATGAAGCGCCTGGATATCTGGACTCAGGTTTTGAAAATTAAAAAAACTTTCCTCCAGGGTGGCAGGGGTTGAGTGGAAAAGAGTCCAAGAAGTAGCACCTTTCACGGACAAGATTGGCTAGATGAAGCGCCTGGATGTTTGGCATTAAGTTTTGAATTCTTAAAAATTTTCTCCAGGGTTACCATGGTCGAGTGGAAAAGCATCCAAGAAGTAGCACTTAACCCATCAGCCAAGATCGGCTGGATGAAGCGCCTGGATGTTTGGACTTTCGCTTTGAAAATTAAAAATTTTCTCCAGGTTGACTGAGGTTGAGTGGAAAAGAGTCCAAGAAGTAGCACCTTTCACGGCCAGATTGGCTAGATGAAGCGCCTGGATGTTTGGCATTAAGCTTTGAATTCTTAAAAATTTTCTCCAGGGTTACAAGGTCGAGTGGAAAAGCGTCCAAGAAGTAGCACCTTAACCCAGCCAAGATCGGCTGGATGAAGTGCCTGGACGTTTGGCTTTAAATTTTGAAAATTAAAAAATTTCCTCCAGAGTGGCAGTGGTTGAGTGGAAAAGAGTCCAAGAAGTAGCACCTTTCACAGCCAAGATTGGCTAGATGAAGCGCCTGGATGCTTGGCATTAAGTTTTGAATTTTAAAAATTTTCTCCAGGGTTACTATGGTCGAGTGGAAAAGCGTCCAAGAAGTAGCACTTAACCCAGCCAAGATCGGCTGGATGAAGCGCCTGGATATCGGGACTCAGGTTTTGAAAATTAAAAATTTCCTCCAGGGTGGCAGGGGTTTGAATGGAAAAGAGTCCAAGAAGTAGCACCTTTCACGGCCAAGATTGGCTAGATGAAGCGCCTGGATGTTTGGCATTAAGTTTTGAATTCTTAAAAATTTTCTCTAGGGTTACCATGGTCGAGTGGAAAAGCGTCCAAGAAGTAGCACCTAACCCCGCCAAGATCGGCTGGATGAAGCGCCTGGATGTTTGGACTTTCGCTTTTGAAAATTAAAAATTTCCTCCAGAGTGGCAGTGGTTGAGTGGAAAAGAGTCCAAGAAGTAGCACTTTTCACCCAGCCAAGATTGGCTGGATGAAGCGCCTGGATGTTTGGACTTTTGCTTTGAAATTTTTAAAAATTTTCTCCAGGGTGGCAAGGGTTGAGTGGAAAACAGTCCAAGAATTAGCACCTTTCACGCCAAGATTGGCTAGATGAAGCGCCTGGATGTTTGGCATTAAGTTTTGAATTCTTAAAAATTTTCTCCAGGGTTACCATGGTCGAGTGGAAAAGCGTCCAAGAAGTAGCACTGAAATCAGCCAAGATCGGCTGGCTGAAGCGCCTGGATGTTTGGGCTCAGGTTTTGAAAGCTTAAAAATTTTCTCCAGGGTTACCATGGTCGAGTGGAAAAGTCTGAGAAGTCAAACCTAATCCGGCCAAGATTGGCTGGATGAAGCGCCTAGATATCGGACTCAGGTTTTGAAAACTAAAAAATTTTCTCCAGGGTGGCAATGGGTTGAATGGAAAAGAGTCCAAGAAGTAGCACCTTTCACGGCCAAGATTGGCTAGATGAAGCGCCTGGATGTTTGGCATTAAGTTTTGAATTCTTAAAAATTTTCTCTAGGGTTACCATGGTCGAGTGGAAAAGCGTCCAAGAAGTAGCACTTAACCCAGCCAAGATCGGCTGGATGAAGCGCCTGGACGCTTGACTTTCGCTTTTGAAAATTAAAAAATTTCTCCAGAGTGGCAGTGGTTGAGTGGAAAAGAGTCCAAGAAGTAGCACCTTCACAGCCAAGATTGGCTAGATGAAGCGCCTGGATGCTTGGCACTAAGTTTTGAATTCTTAAAGATTTTCTCCAGGGTTACCATGGTTAACGAGGAAATTGTCTGAGAAATCAAACCTATTCCGGCCAAGATCGGCTAGATGAAGCGCCTGGATGGCTGGACTTAGGTTTTGAAAATTAAAAAATTTCCTCCAGGGTGGCAGTGGTTGAGTGGAAAAGAGTCCAAGAAGTAGCAGCTTTCACGCCAAGAATGGCTAGATGAAGCGCCTGGATGTTTGGCATCAAGTTTTGAATTCTTAAAAATTTTCTCCAGGGTTACCATAGTCGAGTGGAAAAGCGTCCAAGAAGTAGCACTTAACCCAGCCAAGCTCGGCTTGAAGAAGTGCCTGGACGTTTGGACTTTCGCTTTGAAAATTTAAAAATTTCCTCCAGGTTGACTGAGGTTGAGTGGAAAAGAGTCCAAGAAGTAGCACCTTTCACGGCCAAGATTGGCTAGATGAAGCGCCTGGATGTTTGGCATTAAGTTTTGAATTCTTAAAAATTTTCTCCAGGGTTACCATGGTCGAGTGGAAAAGCGTCCAAGAAGTAGCACTTAACCCAGCCAAGATCGGCTGGATGAAGTGCCTGGACATTTGGCCTTTCGCTTTGAAAATTAAAAAATTTCCTCCAGAGTGGCAGTGGTTGAGTGGAAAAGAGTCCAAGAAGTAGCACCTTTCACAGCCAAGATTGGCTAGATGAAGCGCCTGGATGTTTGGCATTAAGTTTTGAATTCTTAAAAATTTTCTCCAGGGTTACCATGGTCGAGTGGAAAAGCGTCCAAAGAAGTAGCACTTAACCCAGCCAAGATCGGCTGGATGAAGCGCCTGGACGTCTGGACTCAGGTTTTGAAAATTAAAAAATTTCCTCCAGGGTGGCAGGGGTTGAGTGGAAAAGAGTCCAAGAAGTAGCACCTTTCACGGACAAGATTGGCTAGATGAAGCGCCTGGATGTTTGGCATTAAGTTTGGAATTCTTAAAAATTTTCTCCAGGGTTACCATGGTCGAGTGGAAAAGCATCCAAGAAGTAGCACTTAACCCATCCAAGCTCGGCTGGATGAAGTGCCTGGACGTTTGGACTTTCGCTTTGAAAATTAAAAAATTTCCTCCAGGTTGACTGAGGTTGAGTGGAAAAGAGTCCAAGAAGTAGCACCTTTCACGGCCATCATTGGCTAGATGAAGCGCCTGGATGTTTGGCATTAAGCTTTGAATTCTTAAAAATTTTCTCCAGGGTTACCATGGTCGAGTGGAAAAGCGTCCAAGAAGTAGCACTTAACCCAGCCAAGATCGGCTGGATGAAGTGCCTGGACATTTGGCCTTTCGCTTTGAAAATTAAAAAATTTCTCCAGAGTGGCAGTGGTTGAGTGGAAAAGAGTCCAAGAATTAGCACCTTTCACGGCCAAGATTGGCTAGATGAAGCGCCTGGATGTTTGGCATTAAGTTTTGAATTCTTAAAAATTTTCTCCAGGGTTACCATGGTCGAGTGGAAAAGCGTCCAAGAAGTAGCACTGAAATCAGCCAAGATCGGCTGGCTGAAGCGCCTGGATGTTTGGGCTCAGGTTTTGAAAAATTTAAAAATTTTCTCCAGGGTTACCAAGGGTCGAGGGGAAATTGTCTGAGAAATCAAACCTAATCCGGCCAAGATTGGCTGGATGAAGCGCCTAGATATCGGGACTCAGGTTTTGAAAACTAAAAATTTCCTTCTCCAGGGTGGCAGGGGTTGAATGGAAAAGAGTCCAAGAAGTAGCACCTTTCACAGCCAAGATTGGCTAGATGAAGCGCCTGGATGTTTGGCATTAAGTTTTGAATTCTTAAAAATTTTCTCTAGGGTTACCATGGTCGAGTGGAAAAGCGTCCAAGAAGTAGCACTTAACCCAGCCAAGATCGGCTGGATGAAGCGCCTGGATATTTGGACTTTCGTTTTGAAAATTAAAAATTTCTCCAGAGTGGCAGTGGTTGAGTGGAAAAGCATCCAAGAAGTAGCACTTTTCCCAGCCAAGATAGGCTGGATGAAGCGCCTGGATGTTTGGCATTTTGCTTTGAAAATTTTAAAAACTTTTCCAGGGTGGCAAGGGTTGAGTGGAAAAGCAGTCCAAGAATTAGCACCTTTCACGGCCAAGATTGGCTAGATGAAGCGCCTGGATGTTTGGCATTAATTTTTGAATTCTTAAAAATTTTCTCCAGGGTTACCATGGTCGAGTGGAAAAGAGTCCAAGAAGTAGCACTGAAATCAGCCAAGATCGGCTGGCTGAAGCGCCTGGATGTTTGGGCTCAGGTTTGAAAGCTTAAAAATTTTCTCCAGGGTTACCATGGTCGAGTGGAAAAGTCTGAGAAATCAAACCTAATCATCCAAGATTGGCTGGATGAAGCGCCTGGATGTTCGACTCAGGTTTTGAAAATTAAAAAATTTCTCCAGGGTGGCAGGGGTTGAATGGAAAAGAGTCCAAGAAGTAGCACCTTTCACGCCCAAGATTGGCTAGATGAAGCGCCTGGATGTTTGGCATTAAGTTTTGAATTCTTAAAAATTTTCTCCAGGGTTACCATGGTCGAGTGGAAAAGCGTCCAAGAAGTAGCACTTAACCCAGCCAAGATCGGCTGGATGAAGCGCCTGGACGTTTGGACTTTCGCTTTGAAAATTAAAAAATTTCCTCCAGAGTGGCAGTGGTTGAGTGGAAAAGAGTCCAAGAAGTAGCACCTTTCACAGCCAAGATTGGCTAGATGAAGCGCCTGGATGCTTGGCATTAAGTTTTGAATTCTTAAAAATTTTCTCCAGGGTTACTATGGTCGAGTGGAAAAGCGTCCAGAAGTAGCACTTAACCCAGCCAAGATCGGCTGGATGAAGCGCCTAGATATCGGGACTCAGGTTTTGAAAACTAAAAATTTCCTCCAGGGTGGCAGGGGTTGAATGGAAAAGAGTCCAAGAAGTAGCACCTTTCACGGCCAAGATTGGCTAGATGAAGCGCCTGGATGTTTGGCATTAAGTTTTGAATTCTTAAAAATTTTCTCTAGGGGTTACCATGGTCGAGTGGAAAAGCGTCCAAGAAGTAGCACTTAACCCAGCCAAGATCGGCTGGATGAAGCGCCTGGACGTTTGGACTTTCGCTTTGAAAATTAAAAAATTTCTCCAGAGTGGCAGTGGTTGAGTGGAAAAGAGTCCAAGAAGTAGCAGCTTTCACAGCCAAGAATGGCTAGATGAAGCGCCTGGATGTTTGGCATCAAGTTTTGAATTCTTAAAAATTTTCTCCAGGGTTACCATGGTCGAGTGGAAAAGCGTCCAAGAAGTAGCACTTAACCCAGCCAAGATCGGCTGGATGAAGTGCCTAGGTGTCTGGACTCAGGTTTTGAAAATTAAAAAATTTCCTCCAGGGTGGCAGTGGTTGAATGGAAAAGAGTCCAAGAAGTAGCACTTTTCACGGCCAAGATTGGCTAGATGAAGCGCCTGGATGATCGGCATTAAGTTTGGAATTCTTAAAAATTTTCTCCAGGGTTACCATGGTCGAGTGGAAAAGCGTCCAAGAAGTAGCACTTAACCCAGCCAAGATCGGCTGGATGAAGCGCCTAGATATCTGGACTCAGGTTTTGAAAATTTAAAAACTTTCTCCAGGGTTACCATGGTCGAGTGGAAAAGCATCCAAGAAGTAGCGCTTAACACTGCCAAGATCGCCTGGATGAAGCGCCGGACGTTTGGTTTTTGCTTTGAAATTTTAAAAACTTTTCCATGGTGGCAAGGGTTGAGTGGAAAACAGTCCAAGAAGTAGCACCTTTCACGCCAAGATTGGCTAGATGAAGCGCCTGGATGTTTGGCATTAAGTTTTGAATTCTTAAAAATTTTCTCCAGGGTTACCATGGTCGAGTGGAAAAGCGTCCAAGAAGTAGCACTTAAATCAGCCAAGATCGGCTGGCTGAAGCGCCTGGATGTTTGGGCTCAGGTTTTGAAAGCTTAAAAATTTTCTCCAGGGTTACCATGGTCGAGTGGAAAAGCGTCCAAGAAGTAGCACCTTTCACCCAGCCAAGATTGGCTGGATGAAGCGCCTGGATGTTCTGGACTCAGGTTTTGAAAAATAAAAATTTTCTCCAGGGTGGCAGGGTTGAATGGAAAAGAGTCTCAAGAAGTAGCACTTTTCACGGCCAAGATTGGCTAGATGAAGCGCCTGGATGTTTGGCATTACGTTTTGAATTCTTAAAAATTTCTCCAGGGTTACCATGGTCGAGTGGAAAAGCGTCCAAGAAGTAGCACTTAACCCAGCCAAGATAGGCTGGATGAAGCGCCTAGATATCTGGACTCAGGTTTTGAAAATTAAAAATTTCCTCCAGGGTGGCAGGGGTTGAATGGAAAAGAGTTCAAGAAGTAGCACTTTTCACGGCCAAGATTAGCTAGATGAAGCGCCTGGATGTTTGGCATTTCGTTTTGAATTAAAAAAATTTCTCCAGGGTGGCAGTGGTTGAGTGGAAAAGAGTCCAAGAAGTAGCACCTTTCACAGCCAAGATTGGCTGATGAAGCACCTGGATGTTTGGCATCAAGTTTTAAATTCTTAAAAATTTTCTACCAGGGTTACCATGGTCGAGTGGAAAAGAGTCCAAGAAGTAGCACCTTTCCCAGCCAAGATCGGCTGGCTGAAGAGCCTGGATGTTTGGGCTCAAGTTTTGAAAGCTTAAAATTTTCTCCAGGGTTACCATGGTTGAGGAGGAAATTGTCTGAGAAAACAAACCTATTCCGGCCAAGATCGGCTAGATGAAGTGCCTGGATGGCTGGACTTAGGTTTTGAAAATTAAAAAATTTCCTCCAGGGTGGCAGTGGTTGAATGGAAAATAGTCCAAGAAGTAGCACTTTTCACGGACAAGATTGGCTAGATGAAGCTCCTGGATGTTTGGCATTAAGTTTTGAATTCTTAAAAATTTTCTCCAGGGTTACCATGGTCGAGTGGAAAAGCGTCCAAGAAGTAGCACTTAACCCAGCCAAGATCAGCTGGATGAAGTGCCTGGACGTTTGGCCTTTCGCTTTGAAAATTAAAAAATTTCCTCCAGAGTGGCAGTGGTTGAGTGGAAAAGAGTCCAAGAAGTAGCACCTTTCACAGCCAAGATTGGCTAGATGAAGCGCCTGGATGCTTGGCACTAAGTTTTGAATTCTTAAAGATTTTCTCCAGGGTTACCATGGTTAACGAGGAAATTGTCTGGGAAATCAAACCTATTCCGCCAAGATCGGCTAGATGAAGCGCCTGGATGGCTGGACTTAGGTTTTGAAAATTAAAAAATTTCCTCCAGGGTGGCAGTGGTTGAGTGGAAAAGAGTCCAAGAAGTAGCAGCTTTCACGGCCAAGAATGGCTAGATGAAGCGCCTGGATGTTTGGCATCAAGTTTTGAATTCTTAAAATTTTCTCTCCAGGGTTACCATAGTCGAGTGGAAAAGCGTCCAAGAAGTAGCACTAACCCAGCCAAGATCGGCTGGATGAAGTGCCTGGACGTTTGGCCTTTCGCTTTGAAAATTAAAAAATTTCCTCCAGAGTGGCAGTGGTTGAGTGGAAAAGAGTCCAAGAAGTAGCACCTTTCACAGCCAAGATTGGCTAGATGAAGCGCCTGGATGCTTGGCATTAAGTTTTGAATTCTTAAAAATTTTCTCAGGGGTTACCATGGTCGAGTGGAAAAGCGTCCAAGAAGTAGCACTTAACCCAGCCAAGATCGGCTGGATGAAGCGCCTAGATATCTGGACTCAGGTTTTGAAAATTAAAAAATTTCCTCCAGGGTGGCAGGGGTTGAGTGGAAAAGAGTCCAAGAAGTAGCACCTTTCACGGACAAGATTGGCTAGATGAAGCGCCTGGATGCTTGGCATTAAGTTTTGAATTCTTAAAAATTTTTCCAGGGTTACCATGGTAGAGTGGAAAAGCGTCCAAGAAGTAGCACTTAACCCAGCCAAGATCGGCTGGATGAAGTGCCTAGGTGTCTGGACTCAGGTTTTGAAAATTAAAAAATTTCCTCCAGGGAGGCAGGGGTTGAATGGAAAAGAGTCCAAGAAGTAGCAAATTTCACGGCCAAGATTGGCTAGATGAAGCGCCTGGATGTTCGGCATTAAGTTTGGAATTCTTAAAAATTTTCTCCAGGGTTACCATGGTCGAGTGGAAAAGCATCCAAGAAGTAGCACTTAACCCATCCAAGCTCGGATGGATGAAGTGCCTATATGTTTGGACTTTCGCTTTGAAAATTAAAAAATTTCCTCCAGGTTGACTGAGGTTGAGTGGAAAAGAGTCCAAGAAGTAGCACCTTTCACGGCCAACATTGGCTAGATGAAGCGCCTGGATGCTTGGCATTAAGTTTTGAATTCTTAAAAATTTTCTCCAGGGTTACCATGGTCGAGTGGAAAAGCGTCCCAAGAAGTAGCACTTAACCCAGCCAAGATCGGCTGGATGAAGTGCCTGGACGTTTGGCCTTTCGCTTTGAAAATTAAAAAAATTTCCTCCAGAGTGGCAGTGGTTGAGTGGAAAAGAGTCCAAGAAGTAGCACCTTTCACAGCCAAGATTGGCTAGATGAAGCGCCTGGATGCTTGGCATTAAGTTTTGAATTCTTAAAAATTTTCTCCAGGGTTACTATGGTCGAGTGGAAAAGCGTCCAAGAAGTAGCACTTAACCCAGCCAAGATCGGCTGGATGAAGCGCCTAGATATCGGGACTCAGGTTTTGAAAACTAAAAAATTTCCTCCAGGGTGGCAGGGGTTGAATGGAAAAGAGTCCAAGAAGTAGCACCTTTCACGGCCAAGATTGGCTAGATGAAGCGCCTGGATGTTTGGCATTAAGTTTTGAATTCTTAAAAATTTCTCTCTAGGGTTACCATGGTCGAGTGGAAAAGCGTCCAAGAAGTAGCACTTAACCCAGCCAAGCTCGGCTTGATGAAGTGCCTGGACGTTTGGACTTTCGCTTTGAAAATTTAAATATTTCCTCCAGGTTGACTGAGGTTGAGTGGAAAAGAGTCCAAGAAGTAGCACCTTTCACGGCCAAGATTGGCTAGATGAAGCGCCTGGATGTTTGGCATTAAGTTTTGAATTCTTAAAAATTTTCTCCAGGGTTACCATGGTCGAGTGGAAAAGCGTTCAAGAAGTAGCACTTAACCCAGCCAAGATCGGCTGGATGAAGTGCTTGGACGTTTGGCCTTTTCGCTTTGAAAATTAAAAATTTCCTCCAGAGTGGCAGTGGTTGAGTGGAAAAGAGTCCAAGAAGTAGCACCATTCACAGCCAAGATTGGCTAGATGAAGCGCCTGGATGTTTGGCATTAAGTTTTGAATTCTTAAAAATTTTCTCAAGGGTTACCATGGTCGAGTGGAAAAGCGTCAAGAAGTAGCACTTAACCCAGCCAAGATCGGCTGGATGAAGCGCCTACATATCTGGAATCAGGTTTTGAAAATTAAAAATTTCCTCCATGGTGGCAGGGGTTGAATGGAAAAGAGTCCAAGAATTAGCACCTTTCACGGCCAAGATTGGTTAGATGAAGCGCCTGGATGTTTGGCATTAAGTTTTGAATTCTTAAAAATTTTCTCCAGGGTTACCATTGTCGAGTGGAAAAGCGTCCAAGAAGTAGCACTTAACCCACCCAAGATAGGCAGGATGAAGCGCCTAGATATCTGGACTCAAGTTTTGAAAATTTAAAAATTTTCTCCAGGGTTACCATGGTCGAGTGGAAAAGATAAGAAGTAGCGCTAACCCAGACAAGATAGGCTGGATGAAGCGCCTGGACGTTTGGACTTTTGCTTTGAAATTTTAAAAACTTTTTCCATGGTGGCAAGGGTTGAATGGAAAAGAGTCCAAGAAGTAGCACCTTTCACGGCCAAGATTGGCTAGATGAAGCGCCTGGATGTTTGGCATTAAGTTTTGAATTCCTAAAAATTTTCTCCAGGGTTACCATGGTCGAGTGGAAAAGCATCCAAGAAGTAGCACTTAACCCAGCCAAGATCGCCTGGATGAAGCGCCTGGACGTTTGGACTTTTGCTTTGAAATTTTAAAAACTTTTCCATGGTGGCAAGGGTTGAATGGAAAAGAGTCCAAGAAGTAGCACCTTTCACGGCCAAGATTGGCTAGATGAAGCGCCTGGATGTTTGGCATTAAGTTTTGAATTCTTAAAAATTTTCTCCAGGGTTACCATGGTTTAGTGGAAAAGCGTCCAAGAAGTAGCACTTAAATCAGCCAAGATCGGCTGGCTGAAGCGCCTGGATGTTTGGGCTCAGGTATTGAAAGCTTAAACATTTTCTCCAGGGTTACCAAGGTCGAGGGGAAATTGTCTGAGAAATCAAACCTAATCCGGCCAAGATCGGCTGGATGAAGCGCCTAGATATCGGGACTCAGGTTTTGAAAACTAAAAAATTTCCTCCAGGGTGGCAGGGGTTGAATGGAAAAGAGTCCAAGAAGTAGCACCTTTCACGCCAAGATTGGCTAGATGAAGCGCCTGGATGTTTGGCATTAAGTTTTGAATTCTTAAAAATTTTCTCTAGGGTTACCATGGTCGAGTGGAAAAGCGTCCAAGAAGTAGCACTTAACCCAGCCAAGCTCGGCTGGATGAAGTGCCTGGACGTTTGGACTTTCGCTTTGAAAATTAAAAAATTTCCTCCAGGGTGGCAGGGTTGAATGGAAAAGAGTCCAAGAAGTAGCACCTTTCAAGGCCAAGATTGGATAGATGAAGCGCCTGGATGTTTGGCATTAAGTTTTGAATTCTTAAAAATTTTCTCAGGGTTACCATGGTTGAGGAGAAATTGTCTGAGAAATCAAACCTATTCCGCCAAGATCGGCTGGATGAAGCGCCTAGATATCTGGACTCTGGTTTTGAAAAATAAAAATTTCCTCCATGGTGGCAGGGGTTGAATGGAAAATAGTCCAAGAAGTAGCACTTTTCACGGCCAAGATTTGCTAGATGAAGCGCCTGGATGTTTGGCATTAAATTTTGAATTCTTAAAAATTTTCCAGGGTTACCATGGTAGAGTGGAAAAGCGTCCAAGAAGTAGCACTTAACCCAGCCAAGATCGGCTGGATGAAGTGCCTAGGTGTCTGGACTCAGGTTTTGAAAATTAAAAATTTCCTCCAGGGAGGCAGGAGTTGAATGGAAAAGAGTCCAAGAAGTAGCACATTTCACGCCAAGATTGGCTAGATGAAGCGCCTGGATGTTCGGCATTAAGTTTGGAATTCTTAAAAATTTTCTCCAGGGTTACCATGGTCGAGTGGAAAAGCGTCCAAGAAGTAGCACTTAACCCAGCCAAGCTTGGCTGGATGAAGTGCCTGGACGTTTGGACTTTCGCTTTGAAAATTAAAAAATTTCCTCCAGGTTGACTGAGATTGAGTGGAAAAGAGTCCAAGAAGTAGCACCTTTCACGGCCAAGATTGGCTAGATGAAGCGCCTGGATGTTTGGCATTAAGTTTTGAATTCTTAAAAATTTCTCTCCAGGGTTACCAAGGTCGAGTGGAAAAGCGTCCAAGAAGTAGCACTTAACCCAGCCAAGATCGGCTGGATGAAGTGCCTGGACGTTTGGCCTTTCGCTTTGAAAATTAAAAAAATTTGCTCCAGAGTGGCAGTGGTTGAGTGGAAAAGAGTCCAAGAAGTAGCACCTTTCACAGCCAAGATTAGCTAGATGAAGCGCCTGGATGCTTGGCATTAAGTTTTGAATTCTTAAAAATTTTCTCCAGGGTTACCATGGTCGAGTGGAAAAGCGTCCAAGAAGTAGCACTTAACCCAGCCAAGATCGGCTGGATGAAGCGCCTAGATATCTGGACTCAGGTTTTGAAAATTTAAAAATTTCCTCCATGGTGGCAGGGATTGAATGGAAAAGAGTCCAAGAATTAGCACCTTTCACGGCCAAGATTGGTTAGATGAAGCGCCTGGATGTTTGGCATTAAATTTTGAATTCTTAAAAATTTCTCCAGGGTTACCATTGTCGAGTGGAAAAGCGCCCAAGAAGTAGCACTTAACCCACCCAAGATAGGCAGGATGAAGCGCCTAGATATCTGGACTCAGGTTTTGAAAATTTAAAAATTTTCTTCAGGGTTACCATGGTCGAGTGGAAAAGCATCCAAGAAGCAGCGCTTAACCCAGCCAAGATAGGCTGGATGAAGCGCCTATATCTGGACTCAGGTTTTGAAAATTTAAAAACTTTCTCCAGGATTACCATGGTCGAGTGGAAAAGCATCCAAGAAGTAGCGCTTAACCCTGCCAAGATCGCCTGGATGAAGTGCCTGGACGTTTGGACTTTTGCTTTGAAATTTTAAAAACTTTTCCATGGTGGCAAGGGTTGAGTGGAAAACAGTCCAAGAAGTAGCACCTTTCACGGCCAAGATTGGCTAGATGAAGCGCCTGGATGTTTGGCATTAAGTTTTGAATCCTTAAAAATTTTCTCCAGGGTTACCATGGTCGAGTGGAAAAGCGTCCAAGAAATAGCACTGAAATCAGCCAAGATCGGCTGGCTGAAGCACCTGGATGTTTGGGCTCAGGTTTTGAAAGCTTAAAAATTTTCTCCAGGGTTACCAAGGGTCGAGGGGAAATTGTCTGAGAAATCAAACCTAATCCGCCAAGATCGGCTGGATGAAGCGCCTAGATATCGGACTCAGGTTTTGAAAACTAAAAAAATTTCCTCCAGGGTGGCAGGGGTTGAATGGAAAAGAGTCCAAGAAGTAGCACCTTTCACGGCCAAGATTGGCTAGATGAAGCGCCTGGATGTTTGGCATTAAGTTTTGAATTCTTAAAAATTTTCTCTAGGGTTACCATGGTCGAGTGGAAAAGCGTCCAAGAAGTAGCACTTAACCCAGCCAAGATCGGCTGGATGAAGCGCCTGGACGTTTGGACTTTCGCTTTGAAAATTAAAAAATTCTCCAGAGTGGCAGTGGTTGAGTGGAAAACAGTCCAAGAAGTAGCAGCTTTCACGGCCAAGAATGGTTAGATGAAGCGCCTGGATGTTTGGCATCAAGTTTTGAATTCTTAAAAATTTTCTCCAGGGTTACCATGGTCGAGTGGAAAAGCGTCCAAGAAGTAGCACTTAACCCAGCCAAGCTCGGCTTGATGAAGTGCCTGGACGTTTGGACTTTCGCTTTGAAAATTTTAAAAACTTTTCCATGTAGGCAAGGGGTTGAGTGGAAAACAGTCCAAGAAGTAGCACCTTTCACGGCCAAGATTGGCTAGATGAAGCGCCTGGATGTTTGGCATTAAGTTTTGAATTCTTAAAAATTTTCTCTAGGGTTACCATGGTCGAAAGGAAAAGCGTCAAGAAGTAGCACTTAACCCAGCCAAGATCGGCTGGATGAAGCGCCTGGACGTTTGGACTTTCGCTTTGAAAATTAAAAATTTCCTCCAGAGTGGCAGTGGTTGAGTGGAAAAGAGTCCAAGAAGTAGCAGCTTTCACGGCCAAGAATGGCTAGATGAAGCGCCTGGATGTTTGGCATTAATTTTGAATTCTTAAAAATTTTCTCCAGGGTTACAATGGTCGAGTGGAAAAGCGTCCCAAGAAGTAGCACTTAAATCAGCCAAGATCGGCTGGCTGAAGCGCCTGGATGTTTGGGCTCAGGTTTTGAAAGCTTAAAAATTTTCTCCAGGGTTACCAAGGGTCGAGGGGAAATTGTCTGAGAAATCAAACCTAATCCAGCCAAGATCGGCTGGATGAAGCGCCTGGATATCGGGACACAGGTTTTGAAAACTAAAAAATTTCTCCAGGGTGGCAGGGGTTGAATGGAAAAGAGTCCAAGAAGTAGCAGCTTTCACGGCCAAGAATGGCTAGATGAAGCGCCTGGATGTTTGGCATCAAGTTTTGAATTCTTAAAAATTTTCTCCACGGTTACCATGGTCGAGTGGAAAAGCGTCCAAGAAGTAGCACTTAACCCAGCCAAGCTCGGCTTGATGAAGCGCCTGGACGTTTGGACTTTCGCTTTGAAAATTTGAAAATTTCCTCCAGGTTGACTGAGGATGAGTGGAAAAGAGTCCAAGAAGTAGCACCTTTCACGGCCAAGATTGGCTAGATGAAGCGCCTGGATGTTTGGCATTAAGTTTTGAATTCTTAAAAATTTTCTCCAGGGTTACCATGGTCGAGTGGAAAAGCGTCCAAGAAGTAGCACTTAACCCAGCCAAGATCGGCTGGATGAAGTGCCTGGACGTTTGGCCTTTAAGTTTGAAAATTAAAAATTTCCTCCAGAGTGGCAGTGGTTGAGTGGAAAAGAGTCCAAGAAGTAGCACCTTTCACAGCCAAGATTGGCTAGATGAAGCGCCTGGATGCTTGGCATTAAGTTTTGAATTCTTAAAAATTTTCTCCAGGGTTACCATGGTTGAGGAGGAAATTGTCTGAGAAATCAAACCTATTCCGGCCAAGATCGGCTAGATGAAGCGCCTGGATGGCTGGACTTAGGTTTTGAAAATTAAAAAATTTCCTCCAGGGTGGCAGGGATTGAATGGAAAAGAGTCCAAGAAGTAGCACCTTTCACGGCCAAGATTGGCTAGATGAAGCGCCTGGATGTTTGGCATTAAGTTTTGAATTCTTAAAAATTTTCTCCAGGGTTACCATGGTAGAGTGGAAAAGTGTCCAAGAAGTAGCACTTAACCCAGCCAAGATCGGCTGGATGAAGCGCCTGGACGTTTGGACTTTCGCTTTGAAAATTAAAAATTTCTCCAGAGTGGCAGTGGTTGAGTGGAAAAGAGTCCAAGAAGTAGCAGCTTTCACGGCCAAGAATGGCTAGATGAAGCGCCTGGATGTTTGGCATTAAGTTTTGAATTCTTAAAAATTTTCTCCAGGGTTACCATGGTCGAGTGGAAAAGCGTCCAAGAAGTAGCACTTAACCCAGCCAAGATCGGCTGGATGAAGCGCCTAGATATCTGGACTCAGGTTTTGAAAATTGTAAAAATTCCTCCAGGGTGGCAGGGGTTGAGTGGAAAAGAGTCCAAGAAGTAGCACCTTTCACGGACAAGATTGGCTAGATGAAGCGCCTGGATGTTCGGCATTAAGTTTGAAATTCTTAAAAATTTTCTCCAGGGTTACCATGGTCGAGTGGAAAAGCATCCAAGAAGTAGCACTTAACCCATCCAAGCTCGGCTGGATGAAGTGCCTGGACGTTTGGACTTTCGCTTTGAAAATTAAAAATTTCCTCCAGGTTGACTGAGGTTGAGTGGAAAAGAGTCCAAGAAGTAGCACCTTTCACGCCAACATTGGCTAGATGAAGCGCCTGGATGTTTGGCATTAAGCTTTGAATTCTTAAAAATTTTCTCCAGGGTTACCAAGGTCGAGTGGAAAAGCGTCCAGAAGTTAGCACTTAACCCAGCCAAGATCGGCTGGATGAAGTGCCTGGACGTTTGGCCTTTCGCTTTGAAAATTAAAAAATTTCCTCCAGAGTGGCAGTGGTTGAGTGGAAAAGAGTCCAAGAAGTAGCACCTTTCACAGCCAAGATTGGCTAGATGAAGCGCCTGGATGCTTGGCATTAAGTTTTGAATTCTTAAAAATTTTCTCCAGGGTTACTATGGTCGAGTGGAAAAGCGTCAGAAGTAGCACTTAACCCAGCCAAGATCGGCTGGATGAAGCGCCTAGATATCGGGACTCAGGTTTTGAAAACTAAAAATTTCTCCAGGGTGGCAGGGTTTGAATGGAAAAGAGTCCAAGAAGTAGGACCTTTCACGGCCAAGATTGGCTAGATGAAGCGCCTGGATGTTTGGCATTAAGTTTTGAATTCTTAAAAATTTTCTCTAGGGTTACCATGGTCGAGTGGAAAAGCGTCCAAGAAGTAGCACTTAACCCAGCCAAGATCGGCTGGATGAAGCGCCTGGACGTTTGGACTTTCGCTTTGAAAATTAAAAAATTTCCTCCAGAGTGGCAGTGGTTGAGTGGAAAAGCATCCAAGAAGTAGCGCTTAACCCAGCCAAGATAGGCTGGATGAAGCGCCTGGACGTTTGGACTTTTGCTTTAAAATTTTAAAAACTTCCCATGGTGGCAAGGGTTGAGTGGAAAACAGTCCAAGAATTAGCACCTTTCACGGCCAAGATTGGCTAGATGAAGCGCCTGGATGTTTGGCATTAAGTTTTGAATTCTTAAAAATTTTCTCCAGGGTTACCATGGTCGAGTGGAAAAGCGTCCAAGAAGTAGCACTGAAATCAGCCAAGATCGGCTGGCTGAAGCGCCTGGATGTTTGGGCTCAGGTTTTGAAAGCTTTAAAAATTTTCTCCAGGGTTACCATGGGTCGAGGGGAAATTGTCTGAGAAATCAAACCTAATCCGGCCAAGATTGGCTGGATGAAGCGCCTAGATATCGGGACTCAGGTTTTGAAAACTAAAAATTTCCTCCAGGGTGGCAGGGGTTGAATGGAAAAGAGTCCAAGAAGTAGCACCTTTCACGGCCAAGATTGGCTAGATGAAGCGCCTGGATGTTTGGCATTAAGTTTTGAATTCTTAAAAATTTTCTCTAGGGTTACCATGGTCGAGTGGAAAAGCGTCCCAAGAAGTAGCACTTAACCCAGCCAAGATCGGCTGGATGAAGCGTCTGGACGTTTGGACTTTCGCTTTGAAAATTAAAAAATTTCTCCAGAGTGGCAGTGGTTGAGTGGAAAAGAGTCCAAGAAGTAGCACCTTTCACAGCCAAGATAGGCTAGATGAAGCGCCTGGATGCTTGGCACTAAGTTTTGAATTCTTAAAGATTTTCTCCAGGGTTACCATGGTTAACGAGGAAAAAGTGTCTGAGAAATCAAACCTATTCCGGCCAAGATCGGCTAGATGAAGCGCCTGGATGGCTGGACTTAGGTTTTGAAAATTAAAAATTTCCTCCAGGGTGGCAGTGGTTGAGTGGAAAAGAGTCCAAGAAGTAGCAGCTTTCACGGCCAAGAATGGCTAGATGAAGCGCCTGGATGTTTGGCATCAAGTTTTGAATTCTTAAAAATTTTCTCCAGGGTTACCATAGTCGAGTGGAAAAGCGTCCAAGAAGTAGCAATTAACCCAGCCAAGCTCGGCTTGAAGAAGTGCCTGGACGTTTGGACTTTCGCTTTGAAAATTTAAATATTTCTCTAGGTTGACTGAGGTTGAGTGGAAAAGAGTCCAAGAAGTAGCACCTTTCACGGCCAAGATTGGCTAGATGAAGCGCCTGGATGTTTGGCATTAAGTTTTGAATTCTTAAAAATTTTCTCCAGGGTTACCATGGTCGAGTGGAAAAGCGTCCAAGAAGTAGCACTTAACCCAGCCAAGATCGGCTGGATGAAGTGCCTGGACATTTGGCCTTCGCTTTGAAAATTAAAAATTTCCTCCAGAGTGGCAGTGGTTGAGTGGAAAAGAGTCCAAGAAGTAGCACCTTTCACAGCCAAGATTGGCTAGATGAAGCGCCTGGATGCTTGGCATTAAGTTTTGAATTCTTAAAAATTTTCTCCAGGGTTACCATGGTCGAGTGGAAAAGCGTCCAAGAAGTAGCACTTAACCCAGCCAAGATCGGCTGGATGAAGCGCCTAGGTATCTGGACTCAGGTTTTGAAAATTAAAAAATTTCCTCAGGGTGGCAGGGGTTGAGTGGAAAGAGTCCAAGAAGTAGTACCTTTCACGGACAAGATTGGCTAGATGAAGCGCCTGGATGTTCGGCATTAAGTTTTGAATTCTTAAAAATTTTCTCCAGGGTTACCATGGTCGAGTGGAAAAGCATCCAAGAAGTAGCACTTAACCCATCCAAGCTCGGCTGGATGAAGTGCCTGGACGTTTGGACTTTCGCTTTGAAAATTAAAAAATTTCCTCCAGGTTGACTGAGGTTGAGTGGAAAAGAGTCCAAGAAGTAGCACCCTTTCACGGCCAACATTGGCTAGATGAAGCGCCTGGATGTTTGGCATTAAGCTTTGAATTCTTAAAAATTTTCTCCAGGGTTACCAAGGTCGAGTGGAAAAGCGTCCAAGAAGTAGCACTTAACCCAGCCAAGATCGGCTGGATGAAGTGCCTGGACATTTGGCCTTCGCTTTGAAAATTAAAAAATTTCTCCAGAGTGGCAGTGGTTGAGTGGAAAAGAGTCCAAGAATTAGCACCTTTCACGGCCAAGATTGGCTAGATGAAGCGCCTGGATGTTTGGCATTAAGTTTTGAATTCTTAAAAATTTTTCTCCAGGGTTACCATGGTCGAGTGGAAAAGCGTCCAAGAAGTAGCACTGAAATCAGCCAAGATCGGCTGGCTGAAGCGCCTGGATGTTTGGGCTCAGGTTTTGAAAGCTTAAAAATTTTCTCCAGGGTTACCAAGGGTCGAGGGGGAAATTGTCTGAGAAATCAAACCTAATCCGGCCAAGATTGGCTGGATGAAGCGCCTAGATATCGGGACTCAGGTTTTGAAAACTAAAAAATTTCCTCCAGGGTGGCAGGGGTTGAATGGAAAAGAGTCCAAGAAGTAGCACCTTTCACGGCCAAGATTGGCTAGATGAAGCGCCTGGATGTTTGGCATTAAGTTTTGAATTCTTAAAAATTTTCTCTAGGGTTACCATGGTCGAGTGGAAAAGCGTCCAAGAAGTAGCACTTAACCCAGCCAAGATCGGCTGGATGAAGCGCCTGGACGTTTGGACTTTCGCTTTGAAAATTAAAAAATTTCCTCCAGAGTGGCAGTGGTTGAGTGGAAAAGAGTCCAAGAAGTAGCACCTTTCACAGCCAAGATTGGCTAGATGAAGCGCCTGGATGCTTGGCATTAAGTTTTGAATTCTTAAAAATTTTCTCCAGGGTTACTATGGTCGAGTGGAAAAGCGTCCAAGAAGTAGCACTTAAACCAGCCAAGATCGGCTGGATGAAGCGCCTAGATATCGGGACTCAGGTTTTGAAAACTAAAAATTTCCTCCAGGGTGGCAGGGGTTGAATGGAAAAGAGTCCAAGAAGTAGCACCTTTCACGGCCAAGATTGGCTAGATGAAGCGCCTGGATGTTTGGCATTAAGTTTTGAATTCTTAAAAATTTTCTCTAGGGTTACCATGGTCGAGTGGAAAAGCGTCCAAGAAGTAGCACTTAACCCAGCCAAGATCGGCTGGATGAAGCGCCTGGACGTTTGGACTTTTCGCTTTGAAAAATTAAAAATTTCCTCCAGAGTGGCAGTGGTTGAGTGGAAAAGAGTCCAAGAAGTAGCAGCTTTCACAGCCAAGAATGGCTAGATGAAGCGCCTGGATGTTTGGCATCAAGTTTTGAATTCTTAAAAATTTTCTCCAGGGTTACCATGGTCGAGTGGAAAAGCGTCCAAGAAGTAGCACTTAACCCAGCCAAGATCGGCTGGATGAAGCGCCTAGGTGTCTGGACTCAGGTTTTGAAAATTAAAAAATTTCCTCCAGGGTGGCAGTGGTTGAATGGAAAAGAGTCCAAGAAGTAGCACTTTTCACGGCCAAGATTGGCTAGATGAAGCGCCTGGATGTTCGGCATTAAGTTTGGAATTCTTAAAAATTTCTCCAGGGTTACCATGGTCGAGTGGAAAAGCGTCCAAGAAGTAGCACTTAACCCAGCCAAGATCGGCTGGATGAAGCGCCTAGATATCTGGACTCAGGTTTTGAAAATTTAAAAAACTTCTCCAGGGTTACCATGGTCGAGTGGAAAAGCATCCAAGAAGTAGCGCTTAACACTGCCAAGATCGCCTGGATGAAGCGCCCGGACGTTTGGTTTTTTGCTTTGAAATTTTAAAAACTTTTCCATGGTGGCAAGGGTTGAGTGGAAAACAGTCCAAGAAGTAGCACCTTTCACGGCCAAGATTGGCTAGATGAAGCGCCTGGATGTTTGGCATTAAGTTTTGAATTCTTAAAAATTTTCTCAGGGTTACCATGGTCGAGTGGAAAAGCGTCCAAGAAGTAGCACTTAAATCAGCCAAGATCGGCTGGCTGAAGCGCCTGGATGTTTGGGCTCAGGTTTTGAAAGCTTAAAAATTTTCTCCAGGGTTACCATGGTCGAGTGGAAAAGCGTCCAAGAAGTAGCACTTAACCCAGCCAAGATTGGCTGGATGAAGCGCCTAGGTATCTGGACTCAGGTTTTGAAAAATAAAAATTTCCTCCAGGGTGGCAGGGGTTGAATGGAAAAGAGTCTAAGAAGTAGCACTTTTCACGGCCAAGATTGGCTAGATGAAGCGCCTGGATGTTTGGCATTACGTTTTGAATTCTTAAAAGGTTTCTCCAGGGTTACCATGGTCGAGTGGAAAAGCGTCCAAGAAGTAGCACTTAACCCAGCCAAGATCGGCTGGATGAAGCGCTTAGATATCTGGACTCAGGTTTTGAAAATTAAAAAATTTCCTCCAGGGTGGCAGGGGTTGAATGGAAAAGAGTTCAAGAAGTAGCACTTTTCACGCCAAGATTAGCTAGATGAAGCGCCTGGACGTTTGGCTTTTAAGCCTTTGAAAATTAAAAATTTCCTCCAGGGTGGCAGTGGTTGAATGGAGAAGAGTCCAAGAAGTAGCACCTTTCACGGCCAAGATTGGCTAGATGAAGCACCTGGATGTTTGGCATCAAGTTTTAAATTCTTAAAAATTTTCTACCAGGGTTACCATGGTCGAGTGGAAAAGCGTCCAAGAAGTAGCACTTAACCCAGCCAAGATCGGCTGGCTGAAGAGCCTGGATGTTTGGGCTCAAGTTTTGAAAGCTTAAACATTTTCTCCAGGGTTACCATGGTTGAGGAGGAAATTGTCTGAGAAAACAAACCTATTCCGGCCAAGATCGGCTAGATGAAGTGCCTGGATGGCTGGACTTAGGTTTTGAAAATTAAAAAATTTCCTCCAGGGTGGCAGTGGTTGAATGGAAAATAGTCCAAGAAGTAGCACTTTTCACGGACAAGATTGGCTAGATGAAGCTCCTGGATGTTTGGCATTAAGTTTTGAATTCTTAAAAATTTTCTCCAGGGTTACCATGGTCGAGTGGAAAAGCGTCCAAGAAGTAGCAGCACTAACCCAGCCAAGATCGGCTGGATGAAGTGCCTAGGTGTCTGGACTCAGGTTTTGAAAATTAAAAAATTTCCTCCAGGGTGGCAGTGGTTGAATGGAAAAGAGTCCAAGAAGTAGCACTTTTCACGGCCAAGATTGGCTAGATGAAGCGCCTGGATGTTCGGCATTAAGTTTGGAATTCTTAAAAATTTTCTCCAGGGTTACCATGGTCGAGTGGAAAAGCGTCCAAAAGTAGCACTTAACCCAGCCAAGATCGGCTGGATGAAGTGCCTGGACGTTTGGCTTTCGCTTTGAAAATTAAAAATTTCCTCCAGAGTGGCAGTGGTTGAGTGGAAAAGAGTCCAAGAAGTAGCACCTTTCACAGCCAAGATTGGCTAGATGAAGCTCCTGGATGCTTGGCATTAGGTTTTGAATTCTTAAAAATTTTCTCCAGGGTTACCATGGTTGAGGTGGAAATTGTCTGAGAAATCAAACCTATTCCGGCCAAGATCGGCTAGATGAAGCGAGTGGATGGCTGGACTTAGGTTTTGAAAAATAAAAAATTTCCTCCAGGGTGGCAGGAGTTGAATGGAAAACAGTCCAAGAAGTAGCACCTTTCACGGCCAAGATTGGCTAGATGAAGCGCCTGGACGTTTGGATTTTCGCTTTGAGAGTTTAAAAATTTCCTCCAGGTTGACTGGGGTTGAGTGGAAAAGAGTCCAAGAAGTAGCACCTTTCACGGCCAAGATTGGCTAGATGAAGCGCCTGGATGTTTGGCATAAAATTTTGAATTCTTTAAAAATTTCTCCAGGGTTACCATGATCTAGTGGAAAAGCTTTCAAGAAGTAGCACTTAACCCAGCCAAGATAGGCTGGATGAAACGCCTAGATATCTGGACTCAGGTTTTGAAAATTCAAAAATTTCCTTCAGGGTGGCAGGAGTTGAATGGAAAACAGTCCAAGAAGTAGCACTTTTCACGGCCAAGATTGGCTAGATGAAGCGCCTGGATGTTTGGCATTAAGTTTTGAATTCTTAAAAATTTTCTCCAGGGTTACCATGGTCGAGTGGAAAAGCGTCCAAGAAGTAGCACTTAACCCAGCCAAGATAGGCAGGATGAAGCGCCTAGATATCTGGACTCAGGTTTTGAAAATTAAAAAATTTTCTCCAGGGTTACCATGGTCGAGTGGAAAAGTGTCCAAGAAGTAGCACTTAACCCAGCCAAGATCGGCTGGATGAAGTGCCTGGACGTTTGGCCTTTCGCTTTGAAAATTAAAAAAATTTCTCCAGAGTGGCAGTGGTTGAGTGGAAAAGAGTCCAAGAAGTAGCACCTTTCACAGCCAAGATTGGCTAGATGAAGCGCCTGGATGCTTGGCATTAGGTTTTGAATTCTTAAAAATTTTCTCCAGGGTTACCATGGTCAAGTGGAAAAGCATCCAAGAAGTAGCACTTAACCCAGCCAAGATCGGCTGGATGAAGCGCCTAGATATCTGGACTCAGGTTTTGAAAATTTAAAAACTTTCTCCAGGGTTACCATGGTCGAGTGGAAAAGCATCCAAGAAGTAGCGCTTAACACTGCCAAGATCGCCTGGATGAAGCGCCCGGACGTTTGGTTTTTTGCTTTGAAATTTTAAAAACTTTTCCATGGTGGCAAGGGTTGAGTGGAAAACAGTCCAAGAAGTAGCACCTTTCACGCCAAGATTGGCTAGATGAAGCGCCTGGATGTTTGGCATTAAGTTTTGAATTCTTAAAAATTTTCTCCAGGGTTACCATGGTCGAGTGGAAAAGCGTCCAAGAAGTAGCACTTAAATCAGCCAAGATCGGCTGGCTGAAGCGCCTGGATGTTTGGGCTCAGGTTTTGAAAGCTTAAAAATTTTCTCCAGGGTTACCATGGTCGAGTGGAAAAGCGTCCAAGAAGTAGCACTTAACCCAGCCAAGATTGGCTGGATGAAGCGCCTAGGTATCTGGACTCAGGTTTTGAAAAATAAAAAATTTCCACCAGGGTGGCAGTGGTTAAATGGAAAATAGTCTAAGAAGTAGCACTTTTCACGGCCAAGATTAGCTAGATGAAGCGCCTGGACGTTTGGCTTTTCCCTTCGAAAATTAAAAAATTTCCTCCAGGGTGGCAGTGGTTGAGTGGAAAAGAGTCCAAGAAGTAGCACCTTTCACGGCCAAGATTGGCTAGATGAAGCACCTGGATGTTTGGCATCAAGTTTTAAATTCTTAAAAATTTTCTACCAGGGTTACCATGGTCGAGTGGAAAAGCGTCCAAGAAGTAGCACTTAACCCAGCCAAGATCGGCTGGCTGAAGAGCCTGGATGTTTGGGCTCAAGTTTTGAAAGCTTAAACATTTTCTCCAGGGTTACCATGGTTGAGGAGGAAATTGTCTGAGAAAACAAACCTATTCCGGCCAAGATCGGCTAGATGAAGTGCCTGGATGGCTGGACTTAGGTTTTGAAAATTAAAAATTTCTCCAGGGTGGCAGTGGTTGAATGGAAAATAGTCCAAGAAGTAGCACTTTTCACGGACAAGATTGGCTAGATGAAGCTCCTGGATGTTTGGCATTAAGTTTTGAATTCTTAAAAATTTTCTCCAGGGTTACCATGGTCGAGTGGAAAAGCGTCCAAGAAGTAGCACTTAACCCAGCCAAGATCGGCTGGATGAAGTGCCTGGACGTTTGGCCTTTCGCTTTGAAAATTAAAAATTTCCTCCAGAGTGGCAGTGGTTGAGTGGAAAAGAGTCCAAGAAGTAGCACCTTTCACAGCCAAGATTGGCTAGATGAAGCTCCTGGATGCTTGGCATTAAGTTTTGAATTCTTAAAAATTTTCTCCAGGGTTACCATGGTTGAGGTGGAAATTGTCTGAGAAATCAAACCTATTCCGGCCAAGATCGGCTAGATGAAGCGCCTGGATGGCTGGACTTAGGTTTTGAAAATTAAAAAATTTCCTCCAGGGTGGCAGTGGTTGAGTGGAAAATAGTCCAAGAAGTAGCACCTTTCACGGACAAGATTGGCTAGATGAAGCTTCTGGATGTTTGGCATTAAGTTTTGAATTCTTAAAAATTTTCTCCAGGGTTACCATGGTCAAGTGGAAAAGCATCCAAGAAGTAGCACTTAACCCAGCCAAGATCGGCTGGATGAAGCACCTAGATATCTGGACTCAGGTTTTGAAAATTTAAAAATTTTCTCCAGGGTGTCAGGAGTTGAGTGGAAAATAGTCCAAGAAGTAGCACTTTCACGGCCAAAATTGGGTACATGAAGCGCCTGTATGTTTGGCATTACGTTTTGAATTCTTAAAAAGTTTCTCCAGGGTTACCATGGTCGAGTGGAAAAGCGTCAAGAAGTAGCACTTAACCCAGCCGAGATCGGCTGGATGAAGCGCCTGATATCTGGACTCAGGTTTTGAAAATTAAAAATTTTCTCCAGGGTGGCAGGGGTTGAATGGAAAGAGTCCAAGAAGTAGCACCTTTCACGGCCAAGATTGGCTAGATGAAGCGCCTGGATGTTTGGCATTAAGTTTTGAAATCTTAAAAATTTTCTCCACGGTTACCATGGTCGAGTGGAAAAGCGTCCAAGAAGTAGCACTTAACCCAGCCAAGATAGGGTGATGAAGTGCCTGGACGTTTGGATTTTCGCTTTGAGAGTTTAAAAATTTCCTCCAGGTTGACTGGGGTTGAGTGGAAAAGAGTCTAAGAAGTAGCACCTTTCACGGCCAAGATTGGCTAGATGAAGCGCCTGGATGTTTGGCATAAAATTTTGAATTCTTTAAAAATTTCTCCAGGGTTACCATGATCTAGTGGAAAAGCTTTCAAGAAGTAGCACTTAACCCAGCCAAGATAGGCTGGATGAAACGCCTAGATATCTGGACTCAGGTTTTGAAAATTCAAAAATTTCCTTCAGGGTGGCAGGGGTTGAATGGAAAACAGTCCAAGAAGTAGCACTTTTCACGGCCAAGATTGGCTAGATGAAGCGCCTGGATGTTTGGCATTAAGTTTTGAATTCTTAAAAATTTTCTCCAGGGTTACCATGGTCGAGAGTGGAAAAGCGTCCAAGAAGTAGCACTTAACCCAGCCAAGATAGGCAGGATGAAGCGCCTAGATATCTGGACTCAGGTTTTGAAAATTAAAAAAATTTCTCCAGGGTTACCATGGTCGAGTGGGAAAAGTGTCAAGAAGTAGCACTTAACCCAGCCAAGAACGGCTGGATGAAGCGCTTGGACGTTTGGACTTTCGCTTTGAAAATTAAAAAAACTCTCCAGGGTGGCAGTGGTTGAGTGGAAAAGAGTCCAAGAAGTAGTACCTTTCACGCCAAGATTGGCTAGATGAAGCGCCTGGATGTTTGGCATTAAGTTTTGAATTCTTAAAAATTTTCTAAAGGGTTACCATGGTCGAGTGGAAAAGCGTCCAAGAAGTAGCACTTAACCCAGCCAAGATCAGCTGGATGAAGCGCCTAGATATCTGCACTCAGGTTTTGAAAATTAAAAAATTTCTTCCATGGTGGCAGGGGTTGAATGGAAAAGAGTTCAAGAAGTAGCACTTTTCACGGCCAAGATTGGCTAGATGAAGCGCCTGGAAGTTTGGCATTAAGTTTTGAATTTAAAAAATTTCTCCAGGGTGGCAGGGGTTGAGTGGATAAGAGTACAAGAAGTAGCACCTTTCACGGCCAAGATTGGCTAGATGAAGCGCCTGGATGTTTGGCATTAAGTTTTGAATTCTTAAAAATTTTCTACCAGGGTTACCATGGTCGAGTGGAAAAGCGTCCAAGAAGTAGCACTTAACCCAGCCAAGATCGGCTGGATGAAGCGCCTGGACGTTTGGCTTTTCGCTTTGAAAATTAAAAAATTTCCTCCAGTGTGGCAGTGGTTGAGTGGAAAGAGTCCAAGAAGTAGCACCTTTCACGGCCAAGATTGGCTAGATGAAGCACCTGGATGTTTGGCATTAATTTTGAATTCTTAAAAATTTTCTACCAGGGTTACCATGGTCGAGTGGAAAAGCGTCCAAGAAGTAGCACTTAACCCAGCCAAGATCGGCTGGCTGAAGTGCCTGGATGTTTGGGCTCAGGTTTTGAAAGCTTAAACATTTTCTCCAGGGTTACCATGGTTGAGGAGGAAATTGTCTGAGAAATCAAACCTATTCCGGCCAAGATTGGCTAGATGAAGCGCCTGGATGTTTGGCATTAAGTTTTGAATTCTTAAAAATTTCTTCAGGGTTACCATGGTCGAGTGGAAAAGCGTCCAAGAAGTAGCACTTAACCCAGCCAAGATCGGCTGGATGAAGTGCCTAGGTATCTGCGCTCAGGTTTTGAAAATTAAAAAATTTCCTCCAGGGTGGCAGGGGTTGAATGGAAAAGAGTCCAAGAAGTAGCACTTTTCACGGCCAAGATTGGCTAGATGAAGCGCCTGGATGTTCGGCATTAAGTTTGGAATTCTTAAAAATTTTCTCCAGGGGATACCATGGTCGAGTGGAAAAGCGTCCAAGAAGTAGCACTTAACCCAGCCAAGATAGGCAGGATGAAGCGCCTAGATATCTGGACTCAGGTTTTGAAAATTAAAAAATTTTCTCCAGGGTTATCATGGTCAAGTGGAAAAGCGTCCAAGAAGTAGCACGTAACCCAGCCAAGATCGGCTGGAAGAAGCGCCTAGATATCTGCATTCAGGTTTTGAAAATTTAAAAATTTTCTCCAGGGTGGCAGGGGTTGAGTGGAAAAGAGTCCAAGAAGTAGCACCTTTCATGGCCAAGATTGGCTAGATGAAGCGCCTGGATGTTTGGCATTAAGTTTTGAATTCTTAAAAAATTTTCTCCAGGATTACCATGGTCGAGTGGAAAAGCGTCCAAGAAGTAGCACTTAACCCAGCCAAGACAGGCTGGATGAAGTGCCAGGACGTTTAGACTTTTGCTTTGAAAATTTAAAAATTTCCACCAGGGTGGCAGGGGTTGAGTGGATAAGTATCCAAGAAGTAGCACTTTTCACGGCCAAGATTGGCTAGATGAAGCGCCTGAAAGTTTGGCATTAAGTTTTGAATTCTTAAAACTTTTCTTCAGGGTTACCATGGTCTTGTGGAAAAGCGTCCAAGAAGTAGCACTTAACCCAGCCAAAATCGGCTGGATAAAGCGCATGGATGTTTGGGCTCAGGTTTTGAAAGCTTAAACATTTTCTCCAGGGTTACCATGGTCGAGGGGGAAATTGTCTGAGAAATCAAACCTATTCCGCCAAGATCGGCTAGATGAAGCGCCTGGATGGCTGGACTTAGGTTTTGAAAATTAAAAAATTTCCTCCAGGGTGGCAGTGGTTGAGTGGAAAAGAGTCCAAGAAGTAGCACCTTTCACGGCCAAGATTGGCTAGATGAAGCGCCTGGATGTTTGGCATTAAGTTTTGAATTGTTAAAAATTTTCTCCAGGGTTAACATGGTCGAGTGGAAAAGCGTCCAAGAAGTAGCACTTAACCCAGCCAAGATCGGCTGGATGAAGCGCCTAGATATCTGGACTCAGGTTTTGAAAATTAAAAAATTTGGATGCATGAAGCGCCTGGACGTTTGGACTTTCGCATTGAAAAAATAAAAATTTCCTCCAGGGTGGCAGGGGTTGAGTGGAAAAGAGTCCAAGAAGTAGCACCTTTCACGGCCAAGATTGGCTAGATGAAGCGCCTGGATGTTTGGCATTAAGTTTTGAATTCTTAAAAATTTTCTACCAGGGTTACCATGGTCGAGTGGAAAAGCGTCCAAGAAGTAGCACTTAACCCAGCCAAGATCGGCTGGATGAAGCGCCTGGACGTTTGGATTTTCGCTTTGAAAATTAAAAAATTTCCTCCAGGATGGCAGTGGTTGAGTGGAAAAGAGTCCAAGAAGTAGCACCTTTCACGGCCAAGATTGGCTAGATGAAGCGCCTGTATGTTTGGCATTAAGTTTTGAATTCTTAAAAATTTCTGCAGGATTACCATGGTCGAGTGTAAAGCGCATAAGAAGTAGCACTTAACCCAGCCAAGATAGGCAGGATGAAGTGCCTAGATATCTGGACTCAGGTTTTGAACATTAAAAATTTTTCTCCAGGGTTACCATGGTCGAGTGGAAAAGCGTCAAAAAGTAGCAGCACTTAACCCAGCCAAGATTGGCTAGATGAAGCGCCTGGATGTTTGGCATTAAGTTTTGAATTCTTAAAAATTTCTCCAGGGTGGCAGGGGTTGAGTGGAAAAGCCCAAGAAGTAGCACTTAACCCAGCCAAGATCGGCTGGATGAAGCGCCTAGATATCTGGACTCAGGTTTTGAAAATTAAAAAATTTCCTCCAGGGTGGCAGGGGTTGAATGGAAAAGAGTCCAAGAAGTAGCACCTTTCATGGCCAAGATTGGCTAGATGAAGCGCCTGGATGTTTGGCATTAAGTTTTGAATTCTTAAAAATTTCCACCAGGGTGGCAGGGGTTGAGTGGAAAAGCGTCCAAGAAGTAGCACTTAACCCAGCCAAGATCGGCTGGATGAAGCACCTGGACGTTTGGCCTTTCGCTTTGAAAATTAAAAAATTTCCTCCAGGATGGCAGTGGTTGAGTGGAAAAGAGTCCAAGAAGTAGCACCTTTCACGCCCAGATTGGCTAGATGAAGCGCCTGTATGTTTGGCATTAAGTTTTGAATTCTTAAAAATTTTCTCCAGGGTTACCATGGTCGAGTGGAAAAGCATCCAAGAAGTAGCACTTAACCCAGCCAAGATCGGCTGGCTGAAGCGCCTGGATGTTTGGGCTCAGGTTTTGAAAGCTTAAACATTTTCTCCAGGGTTACCATGGTCGAGGAGGAAATTGTCTGAGAAATCAAACCTATTCCGGCCAAGATCGGCTAGATGAAGCGCCTGGATGGCTGGACTTAGGTTTTGAAAATTAAAAATTTCTCCAGGGTGGCAGTGTTTGAGTGGAAAAGAGTCCAAGAAGTAGCACCTTTCACGGCCAAGATTGGCTAGATGAAGCGCCTGGATGTTTGGCATTAAGTTTTGAATTCTTAAAAATTTTCTCCAGGGTTACCATGGTCAAGTGGAAAAGCATCCAAGAAGTAGCACTTAACCCAGCCAAGATCGGCTGGATGAAGCGCTTAGATATCTGGACTCAGGTTTTGAAAATTAAAAAATTTCCTCCAGGGTGGCAGGGGTTGAATGGAAAAGAGTTCAAGAAGTAGCACTTTTCACGGCCAAGATTAGCTAGATGAAGCGCCTGGACGTTTGGCTTTTCGCTTCGAAAATTAAAAAATTTCTCCAGGGTGGCAGTGGTTGAGTGGAAAAGAGTCCAAGAAGTAGCACCTTTCACGGCCAAGATTGGCTAGATGAAGCACCTGGATGTTTGGCATCAAGTTTTAAATTCTTAAAAATTTTCTACCAGGGTTACCATGGTCGAGTGGAAAAGCGTCCAAGAAGTAGCACTTAACCCAGCCAAGATCGGCTGGCTGAAGAGCCTGGATGTTTGGGCTCAAGTTTTGAAAGCTTAAACATTTTCTCCAGGGTTACCATGGTTGAGGAGGAAATTGTCTGAGAAAACAAACCTATTCCGGCCAAGATCGGCTAGATGAAGTGCCTGGATGGCTGGACTTAGGTTTTGAAAATTAAAAAATTTCCACCAGGGTGGCAGTGGTTGAATGGAAAATAGTCCAAGAAGTAGCACTTTTCACGGACAAGATTGGCTAAATGAAGCTCCTGGATGTTTGGCATTAAGTTTTGAATTCTTAAAAATTTTCTCCAGGGTTACCATGGTCGAGTGGAAAAGCGTCCAAGAAGTAGCACTTAACCCAGCCAAGATCGGCTGGATGAAGTGCCTGGACGTTTGGCCTTTCGCTTTGAAAATTAAAAAATTTCCTCCAGAGTGGCAGTGGTTGAGTGGAAAAGAGTCCAAGAAGTAGCACCTTTCACAGCCAAGATTGGCTAGATGAAGCTCCTGGATGCTTGGCATTAAGTTTTGAATTCTTAAAAATTTTCTCCAGGGTTACCATGGTTGAGGTGGAAATTGTCTGAGAAATCAAACCTATTCCGGCCAAGATCGGCTAGATGAAGCGCCTGGATGGCTGGACTTAGGTTTTGAAAATTAAAAATTTCCTCCAGGGTGGCAGTGGTTGAGTGGAAAATAGTCCAAGAAGTAGCACTTTCACGGCCAAAATTGGGTACATGAAGCGCCTGTATGTTTGGCATTAAGTTTTGAATTCTTAAAAATTTTCTCCAGGGTTACCATGGTCAAGTGGAAAAGCATCCAAGAAGTAGCACTTAACCCAGCCAAGATCGGCTGGATGAAGCACCTAGATATCTGGACTCAGGTTTTGAAAATTTAAAAATTTTCTCCAGGGTGTCAGGAGTTGAGTGGAAAATAGTCCAAGAAGTAGCACTTTCACGGCCAAAATTGGGTACATGAAGCGCCTGTATGTTTGGCATTACGTTTTGAATTCTTAAAAAGTTTCTCCAGGGTTACCATGGTCGAGTGGAAAAGCGTCCAAGAAGTAGCACTTAACCCAGCCGAGATCGGCTGGATGAAGCGCCTAGATATCTGGACTCAGGTTTTGAAAATTAAAAATTTTCTCCAGGGTGGTAGGGGTTGAATGGAAAAGAGTCCAAGAAGTAGCACCTTTCACGGCCAAGATTGGCTAGATGAAGCGGCTGTATGTTTGGCATTAAGTTTTGAATTCTTAAAAATTTTCTTCAGGGTTACCATGGTCGATTGGAAAAGCATCCAAGAAGTAGCACTTAACCCAGCCAAGATCGGCTGGCTGAAGCGCCTGGATGTTTGGGCTCAGGTTTTGAAAGCTTAAACATTTTCTCCAGGGTTACCATGGTCGAGGAGGAAATTGTCTGAGAAATCAAACCTATTCCGGCCAAGATCGGCTAGATGAAGCGCCTGGATGGCTGGACTTAGGTTTTGAAAATTAAAAAATTTCCTCCAGGGTGGCAGTGTTTGAGTGGAAAAGAGTCCAAGAAGTAGCACCTTTCACGGCCAAGATTGGCTAGATGAAGCGCCTGGATGTTTGGCATTAAGTTTTGAATTCTTAAAAATTTTCTCCAGGGTTACCATGGTCGAGTGGAAAAGCGTCCAAGAAGTAGCACTTAACCCAGCCAAGAACGGCTGGATGAAGCGCTTGGATGTTTGGACTTTCGCTTTGAAAATTTAAAAATTTCCTCCAGGGTGGCAGGGGTTGAGTGGATAAGAATCCAAGAAGTAGCACCTTTCACGGCCAAGATTGGCTAGATGAAGCGCCTGGATGTTTGGCATTAAGTTTTGAATTCTTAAAAAATTTCTGCAGGATTACCATGGTCGAGTGTACAAGCGTACAAGAAGTAGCACTTAAACCAGCCAAGATAGGCAGGATGAAGTGCCTAGATATCTGGACTCAGGTTTTGAACATTAAAAATTTTTCTCCAGGGTTACCATGGTCGAGTGGAAAAGCGTCAAAGAAGTAGCACTTAACCCAGCCAAGATTGGCTAGATGAAGCGCCTGGATGTTTGGCATTAAGTTTTGAATTCTTAAAAATTTCCTCCAGGGTGGCAGGGGTTGAGTGGAAAAGCGTCCAAGAAGTAGCACTTAACCCAGCCAAGATCGGCTGGATGAAGCGCCTAGATATCTGGACTCAGGTTTTGAAAATTAAAAAATTTCCTCCAGGTTAGCAGGGGTTGAATGGAAAAGAGTCCAAGAAGTAGCACCTTTCATGGCCAAGATTGGCTAGATGAAGCGCCTGGATGTTTGGCATTAAGTTTTGAATTCTTAAAAATTTCCACCAGGGTGGCAGGGGTTGAGTGGAAAAGCGTCCAAGAAGTAGCACTTAACCCAGCCAAGATCGGCTGGATGAAGCACCTGGACGTTTGGCCTTTCGCTTTGAAAATTAAAAAATTTCCTCCAGGATGGCAGTGGTTGAGTGGAAAAGAGTCCAAGAAGTAGCACCTTTCACGGCCAAGATTGGCTAGATGAAGCGCCTGTATGTTTGGCATTAAGTTTTGAATTCTTAAAAATTTTCTCCAGGGTTACCATGGTCGAGTGGAAAAGCATCCAAGAAGTAGCACTTTAACCCAGCCAAGATCGGCTGGCTGAAGCGCCTGGATGTTTGGGCTCAGGTTTTGAAAGCTTAAACATTTTCTCCAGGGTTACCATGGTCGAGGAGGAAATTGTCTGAGAAATCAAACCTATTCTGGCCAAGATCGGCTAGATGAAGCGCCTGGATGGCTGGACTTAGGTTTTGAAAATTAAAAATTTCCTCCAGGGTGGCAGTGTTTGAGTGGAAAAGAGTCCAAGAAGTAGCACCTTTCACGGCCAAGATTGGCTAGATGAAGCGCCTGGATGTTTGGCATTAAGTTTTGAATTCTTAAAAATTTTCTCCAGGGTTACCATGGTCGAGTGGAAAAGCGTCCAAGAAGTAGCACTTAACCCAGCCAAGAACGGCTGGATGAAGCGCTTGGATGTTTGGACTTTCGCTTTTGAAAATTTAAAAATTTCCTCCAGGGTGGCAGGGGTTGAGTGGATAAGAATCCAAGAAGTAGCACCTTTCACGCCAAGATTGGCTAGATGAAGCGCCTGGACGTTTGGCATTAAGTTTTGAATTCTTAAAAATTTTCTACCAGGGTTACCATGGTCGAGTGGAAAAGCGTCCAAGAAGTAGCACTTAACCCAGCCAAGATCGGCTGGATGAAGCGCCTGGACGTTTGGCTTTTCGCTTTGAAAATTAAAAAATTTCCTTCAGGGTGGCAGTGGTTGAGTGGAAAAGAGTCCAAGAAGTAGCACCTTTCATGGCCAAGATTGGCTAGATGAAGCGCCTGGATGTTTGGCATTAAGTTTTGAATTCTTAAAAAATTTCTGCAGGATTACCATGGTCGAGTGTACAAGCGTACAAGAAGTAGCACTTAACCCAGCCAAGATAGGCAGGATGAAGTGCCTAGATATCTGGACTCAGGTTTTGAACATTAAAAATTTTTCCAGGGTTACCATGGTCGAGTGGAAAAGCGTCAAAGAAGTAGCACTTAACCCAGCCAAGATTGGCTAGATGAAGCGCCTGGATGTTTGGCATTAAGTTTTGAATTCTTAAAAATTTCCTCCAGGGTGGCAGGGGTTGAGTGGAAAACCGTCCAAGAAGTAGCACTTAACCCAGCCAAGATCGGCTGGATGAAGAACCTGGACGTTTGGCCTTTCGCTTTGAAAATTAAAAAATTTCCTCCAGGATGGCAGTGGTTGAGTGGAAAAGAGTCCAAGAAGTAGCACCTTTCACGGCCAAGATTGGCTAGATGAAGTGCCTGTATGTTTGGCATTAAGTTTTGAATTCTTAAAAATTTTCTCCAGGGTTACCATGGTCGAGTGGAAAAGCGTCCAAGAAGTAGCACTTAACCCAGCCCAGATCGGCTGGTTGAAGCGGCTGGATGTTTGGGCTCAGGTTTTGAAAGCGTAAACATTTTCTCCAGGGTTACCATGGTCGAGGAGGAAATTGTCTGAGAAATCAAACCTATTCTGGCCAAGATCGGCTAGATGAAGCGCCTGGATGGCTGGACTTAGGTTTTGAAAATTAAAAAATTTTCTCCAGGGTGGCAGTGGTTGAGTGGAAAAGAGTCCAAGAAGTAGCAGCTTTCACGGCCAAGAATGGCTAGATGAAGCGCCTGGATGTTTGGCATCAAGTTTTGAATTCTTAAAAATTTTCTCCAGGGTTACCATAGTCGAGTGGAAAAGCGTCCAAGAAGTAGCACTTAACCCAGCCAAGCTCGGCTGGATGAAGTGCCTGGACGTTTGGACTTTCGCTTTGAAAATTAAAAAAATTTCCTCCAGGTTGACTGAGGTTGAGTGGAAAAGAGTCCAAGAAGTAGCACCTTTCACGGCCAAGATTGGCTAGATGAAGCGCCTGGATGTTTGGCATTAAGTTTTGAATTCTTAAAAATTTTCTCCAGGGTTACCAAGGTCGAGTGGAAAAGCGTCCAAGAAGTAGCACTTAACCCAGCCAAGATCGGCTGGATGAAGTGCCTGGACGTTTGGCCTTTCGCTTTGAAAATTAAAAAAATTTCCTCCAGAGTGGCAGTGGTTGAGTGGAAAAGAGAGTCCAAGAAGTAGCACCTTTCACAGCCAAGATTGGCTAGATGAAGCGCCTGGATGCTTGGCTTTAAGTTTTGATTTCTTAAAAATTTTCTCCAGGGTTACCATGGTCAAGTGGAAAAGCGTCCAAGAAGTAGCACTTAACCCAGCCAAGCTCGGCTGGATGAAGCGCCTAGATATCTGGACTCAGGTTTTGAAAATTAAAAAATTTCCTCCATGGTGGCAGGGGTTGAATGGAAAAGAGTCCAAGAATTAGCACCTTTCACGGCCAACATTGGCTAGATGAAGCGCCTGGATGTTTGGCATTAAATTTTGAATTCTTAAAAATTTTCTCCAGAGTTACCATTGTCGAGTGGAAAAGCGTCCAAGAAGTAGCACTTAACCCACCCAAGATAGGCTGGATGAAGCGCCTAGAAATCTGGACTCAGGTTTTGAAAATTTAAAAATTTTCTCCAGGGTTACCATGGTCGAGTGGAAAAACATCCAAGAAGTAGCGCTTAACCCAGCCAAGATAGGCTGGATGAAGCGCCTATATATCTGGACTCAGGTTTTGAAAATTTAAAAACTTTCTCCAGGGTTACCATGGTCGAGTGGAAAAGCATCCAAGAAGTAGCGCTTAACACTGCCAAGATCGCCTGGATGAAGCGCCTGGACGTTTGGACTTTTGCTTTGAAATTTTAAAAACTTTTTCCATGGTGGCAAGGGTTGAGTGGAAAACAGTCCAAGAAGTAGCACCTTTCACGGCCAAGATTGGCTAGATGAAGCGCCTGGATGTTTGGCATTAAGTTTTGAATTCTTAAAAATTTTCTCCAGGGTTACCATGGTCGAGTGGAAAAGCGTCCAAAAAGTAGCACTTAACCCAGCCAAGATCGGCTGGATGAAGCGCCTAGATATCTGGACTCTGGTTTTGAAAATTAAAAAATTTCTCCAGGGTGGCAGGGGTTGAGTGGAAAAGAGTCCAAGAAGTAGCACCTTTCACGGACAAGATTGGCTAGATGAAGCGCCTGGATGCTTGGCATTAAGTTTTGAATTCTTAAAAATTTTTCCAGGGTTACCATGGTAGAGCGGAAAAGCGTCCAAGAAGTAGCACTTAACCCAGCCAAGATCGGCTGGATGAAGTGCCTAGGTGTCTGGACTCAGGTTTTGAAAATTAAAAAATTTCCTCCAGAGAGGCAGGGGTTGAATGGAAAAGAGTCCAAGAAGTAGCACATTTCACGGCCAAGATTGGCTAGATGAAGCGCCTGGATGTTCGGCATTAAGTTTGGAATTCTTAAAAATTTTCTCCAGGGTTACCATGGTCGAGTGGAAAAGCGTCCAAGAAGTAGCACTTAACCCATCCAAGCTCGGCTGGATGAAGTGCCTGGACGTTTGGACTTTCGCTTTGAAAATTAAAAAATTTCTCCAGGTTGACTGAGGTTGAGTGGAAAAGAGTCCAAGAAGTAGCACCTTTCACGGCCAAGATTGGCTAGATGCAGCGCCTGGATGTTTGGCATTAAGTTTTGAATTCTTAAAAATTTTCTCCAGGGTTACCAAGGTCGAGTGGAAAAGCGTCCAAGAAGTAGCACTTAACCCAGCCAAGATCGGCTGGATGAAGTGCCTGGACGTTTGGCCTTTCGCTTTGAAAATTAAAATAATTTCCTCCAGAGTGGCAGTGGTTGAGTGGAAAAGAGTCCAAGAAGTAGCACCTTTCACAGCCAAGATTGGCTAGATGAAGCGCCTGGATGCTTGGCATTAAGTTTTGAATTCTTAAAAATTTTCTCCAGGGTTACCATGGTCAAGTGGAAAAGCGTCCCAAGAAGTAGCACTTAACCCAGCCAAGCTCGGCTGGATGAAGCGCCTAGATATCTGGACTCAGGTTTTGAAAATTAAAAAATTTCCTCCATGGTGGCAGGGGTTGAATGGAAAAAAGTCCAAGAATTAGCACGTTTCACGGCCAAGATTGGCTAGATGAAGCGCCTGGATGTTTGGCATTAAATTTTGAATTCTTAAAAATTTTCTCCAGGGTTACCATTGTCGAGTGGAAAAGCGTCCAAGAAGTAGCACTTAACCCACCCAAGATAGGCTGGATGAAGCTCCTAGATATCTGGACTCAGGTTTTGAAAATTAAAAATTTTCTCCAAGGTTACCATGGTCGAGTGGAAAAGCATCCAAGAAGTAGCGCTTAACCCAGCCAAGATAGGCTGGATGAAGCTCCTATATATCTGGACTCAGGTTTTGAAAATTTAAAAACTTTCTCCAGGGTTACCATGGTTGAGTGGAAAAGCATCCAAGAAGTAGCGCTTAACACTGCCAAGATCGCCTGGATGATCGCCTGGACTTTTGCTTTGAAATTTTAAAAACTTTTCCATGGTGGCAAGGGGTTGAGTGAAAACAGTCCAAGAAGTAGCACCTTTCACGCCAAGATTGGCTAGATGAAGCGCCTGGATGTTTGGCATTAAGTTTTGAATTCTTAAAAATTTTTCCAGGGTTACCATGGTCGAGTGGAAAAGCGTCCAAGAAGTAGCACTTAAATCAGCCAAGATCGGCTGGCTGAAGCGCCTGGATGTTTGGGCTCAGGTTTTGAAAGCTTAAAAATTTTCTTCAGGGTTACCAAGGTCGAGGGGGAAATTGTCTGAGAAATCAAACCTAATCCGCCAAGATCGGCTGGATGAAGCGCCTAGATATCGGGACTCAGGTTTTGAAAACTAAAAATTTTCTCCAGGGTGGCAGGGGTTGAATGGAAAAGAGTCCAAGAGTAGCACCTTTCACGGCCAAGATTGGCTAGATGAAGCGCCTGGATGTTTGGCATTAACTTTTGAATTCTTAAAAATTTTCTCTAGGGTTACCATGGTCGAGTGGAAAAGCGTCCAAGAAGTAGCACTTAACCCAGCCAAGATCGGCTGGATGAAGCGCCTGGACGTTTGGATTTTCGCTTTGAAAATTAAAAAATTTCCTCCAGAGTGGCAGTGGTTGAGTGGAAAAGCGTCCAAGAAGTAGCACTTAACCCAGCCAAGATCGGCTGGATGAAGCGCCTAGATATCTGGACTCAGGTTTTGAAAATTTAAAAATTTTCTCCAGAGTGGCAGTGGTTGAGTGGAAAAGAGTCCAAGAAGTAGCACCTTTCACGGCCAAGATCGGCTGGATGAAGCGCCTGGATATCTGGACTCAGGTTTTGAAAATTAAAAATTTCCTCCAGAGTGGCAGTGGTTGAGTGGAAAAGCGTCCAAGAAGTAGCACTTAACCCAGCCAAGATCGGCTGGATGAAGCGCCTGGACGTTTGGACTTTCGCTTTGAAAATTAAAAATTTCTCTCAGAGTGGCAGTGGTTGAGTGGAAAAGAGTCCAAGAAGTAGCAGCTTTCACAGCCAAGAATGGCTAGATGAAGCGCCTGGATGTTTGGCATCAAGTTTTGAATTCTTAAAAATTTTCTCCAGGGTTACCATGGTCGAGTGGAAAAGCGTCCAGAAGTAGCACTTAACCCAGCCAAGCTCGGTTTGATGAAGTGCCTGGACGTTTGGACTTTCGCTTTGAAAATTAAAAATATTTCCTCCAGGTTGACTGAGGTTGAGTGGAAAAGAGTCCAAGAAGTAGCACCTTTCACGGCCAAGATTGGCTAGATGAAGCGCCTGGATGTTTGGCATTAAGTTTTGAATTCTTAAAAATTTTCTCCAGGGTTACCATGGTCGAGTGGAAAAGCGTCCAAGAAGTAGCACTTAACCCAGCCAAGATCGGCTGGATGAAGTGCCTGGACGTTTGGCCTTCGCTTTGAAAATTAAAAAATTTCCTCCAGAGTGGCAGTGGTTGAGTGGAAAAGAGTCCAAGAAGTAGCACCATTCACAGCCAAGATTGGCTAGATGAAGCGCCTGGATGTTTGGCATTAAGTTTTGAATTCTTAAAAATTTTCTCAGGGTTACCATGGTCGAGTGGAAAAGCGTCCAAGAAGTAGCGCTTAACCCAGCCAAGATCGGCTGGATGAAGCGCCTAGATATCTGGACTCAGGTCTTGAAAATTAAAAAATTTCCTCCATGGTGGCAGGGATTGAATGGAAAAGAGTCCAAGAAGTAGCACCATTCACAGCCAAGATTGGCTAGATGAAGCGCCTGGATGTTTGGCATTAAATTTTGAATTCTTAAAAATTTTCTCCAGGGTTACCATTGTCGAGTGGAAAAGCGTCAAGAAGTAGCACTTAACCCACCCAAGACAGGCAGGATGAAGCGCCTAGATATCTGGACTCAGGTTTTGAAAATTTAAAAATTTTCTCCAGGGTTACCATGGTCGAGTGGAAAAGCATCCAAGAAGTAGCGCTTAACCCAGCCAAGATAGGCTGGATGAAGCGCCTGGACGTTTGGACTTTTGCTTTGAAATTTTAAAAACTTTTTCCATGGTGGCAAGGGTTGAGTGGAAAACAGTCCAAGAAGTAGCACCTTTCACGGCCAAGATTGGCTAGATGAAGCGCCTGGATGTTTGGCATTAAGTTTTGAATTCTTAAAAATTTTCTCCAGGGTGACCATGGTCGAGTGGAAAAGCGTCCAAGAAGTAGCACTGAAATCAGCCAAGATCGGCTGGCTGAAGCGCCTGGATGTTTGGGCTCAGGTTTTGAAAGCTTAAAAATTTTCTCCAGGGTTACCAAGGGTCGAGGGGGAAATTGTCTGAGAAATCAAACCTAATCCGGCCAAGATCGGCTGGATGAAGCGCCTAGATATCGGGACTCAGGTTTTGAAAACTAAAAAATTTCCTCCAGGGTGGCAGGGGTTGAATGGAAAAGAGTCCAAGAAGTAGCACCTTTCACGGCCAAGATTGGCTAGATGAAGCGCCTGGATGTTTGGCATTAAGTTTTGAATTCTTAAAAATTTTCTCTAGGGTTACCATGGTCGAGTGGAAAAGCGTCCAAGAAGTAGCACTTAACCCAGCCAAGATCGGCTGGATGAAGCGCCTGGACGTTTGGACTTTCGCTTTGAAAATTAAAAATTTCTCCAGAGTGGCAGTGGTTGAGTGGAAAAGAGTCCAAGAAGTAGCACCTTTCACAGCCAAGATTGGCTAGATGAAGCGCCTGGATGCTTTGCATTAAGTTTTGAATTCTTAAAAATTTTCTCCAGGGTTACTATGGTCGAGTGGAAAAGCGTCCAAGAAGTAGCACTTAACCCAGCCAAGATCGGCTGGATGAAGCGCCTGATATCGGGACTCAGGTTTTGAAAAATTAAAAAATTTCTCCAGGGTGGCAGGGGTTGAATGGAAAAGAGTCCAAGAAGTAGCACCTTTCACGGCCAAGATTGGCTAGATGAAGCGCCTGGATGTTTGGCATTAAGTTTTGAATTCTTAAAAATTTTCTCCAGGGTTACCATGGTCGAGTGGAAAAGCGTCCAAGAAGTAGCACTTAACCCAGCCAAGATCGGCTGGATGAAGCGCCTGGACGTTTGGACTTTCGCTTTGAAAATTAAAAAATTTCCTCCAGAGTGGCAGTGGTTGAGTGGAAAAGAGTCCAAGAAGTAGCAGCTTTCACAGCCAAGAATGGCTAGATGAAGCGCCTGGATGTTTGGCATCAAGTTTTGAATTCTTAAAAATTTTCTCCAGGGTTACCATGGTCGAGTGGAAAAGCGTCCAAGAAGTAGCACTTAACCCAGCCAAGATCAGCTGGATGAAGTGCCTGGACGTTTGGCCTTTCGCTTTGAAAATTAAAAAATTTCCTCCAGAGTGGCAGTGGTTGAGTGGAAAAGAGTCCAAGAAGTAGCACCTTTCACAGCCAAGATTGGCTAGATGAAGCGCCTGGATGCTTGGCACTAAGTTTTGAATTCTTAAAAATTTTCTCCAGGGTTACCATGGTCGAGTGGAAAAGCGTCCAAGAAGTAGCACTTAACCCAGCCAAGATCGGCTGGATGAAGTGCCTGGATGTTTGGACTTTCGGCTTTGAAAATTTAAATATTTCCTCCAGGTTGACTGAGGATGAGTGGAAAAGAGTCCAAGAAGTAGCACCTTTCACGGCCAAGATTGGCTAGATGAAGCGCCTGGATGTTTGGCATTAAGTTTTGAATTCTTAAAAATTTTCTCCAGGGTTACCATGGTCGAGTGTGGAAAAGCGTCCAAGAAGTAGCACTTAACCCAGCCAAGATCGGCTGGATGAAGTGCCTGGACATTTGGCCTTCAGGCTTTGAAAATTAAAAAATTTCCTCCAGAGTGGCAGTGGTTGAGTGGAAAAGAGTCCAAGAAGTAGCACCTTTCACAGCCAAGATTGGCTAGATGAAGCGCCTGGATGTTTGGCATTAAGTTTTGAATTCTTAAAAATTTTCTCCAGGGTTACCATGGTCGAGTGGAAAAGCGTCCAAGAAGTAGCACTTAACCCAGCCAAGATCGGCTGGATGAAGCGCCTGGATATCTGGACTCAGGTTTTGAAAATTAAAAATTTCTCCAGGGTGGCAGGGGTTGAGTGGAAAAGAGTCCAAGAAGTAGCACCTTTCACGGACAAGATTGGCTAGATGAAGCGCCTGGATGCTTGGCATTAGGTTTTGAATTCTTAAAAATTTTCCAGGGTTACCATGGTAGAGTGGAAAAGCGTCCAAGAAGTAGCACTTAACCCAGCCAAGATCGGCTGGATGAAGTGCCTAGGTGTCTGGACTCAGGTTTTGAAAATTAAAAAATTTCCTCCAGGGAGGCAGGGGTTGAATGGAAAAGATTCAAGAAGTAGCAAATTTCACGGCCAAGATTGGCTAGATGAAGCGCCTGGATGTTCGGCATTAAGTTTTGAATTCTTAAAAATTTTCTCCAGGGTTACCATGGTCGAGTGGAAAAGCGTCCAAGAAGTAGCACTGAAATCAGCCAAGATCGGCTGGCTGAAGCGCCTGGATGTTTGGGCTCAGGTTTTGAAAGCTTAAAAATTTTCTCCAGGGTTACCATGGTCGAGGGAAAAGCGTCTGAGAAATCAAACCTAATCCGGCCAAGATTGGCTGGATGAAGCGCCTAGATATCGGGACTCAGGTTTTGAAAACTAAAAAATTTCCTCCAGGGTGGCAGGGGTTGAGTGGAAAAGAGTCCAAGAAGTAGCACCTTTCACAGCCAAGATTGGCTAGATGAAGCGCCTGGATGCTTGGCATTAAGTTTTGAATTCTTAAAAATTTTCTCCAGGGTTACCATGGTCGAGTGGAAAAGCGTCCAAGAAGTAGCACTTAACCCAGCCAAGATCGGCTGGATGAAGCGCCTGGATATCTGGACTCAGGTTTTGAAAATTAAAAATTTCTCCAGGGTGGCAGGGGTTGAGTGGAAAAGAGTCCAAGAAGTAGCACCTTTCACGGCCAAGATTGGCTAAATGAAGCGCCTGGATGCTTGGCATTAGGTTTTGAATTCTTAAAAATTTTCCAGGGTTACCATGGTAGAGTGGAAAAGCGTCCAAGAAGTAGCACTTAACCCAGCCAAGATCGGCTGGATGAAGCGCCTAGATATCGGGACTCAGGTTTTGAAAACTAAAAATTTCTCCAGGGTGGCAGGGGTTGAATGGAAAAGAGTCCAAGAAGTAGCACCTTTCACGGCCAAGATTGGCTAGATGAAGCGCCTGGATGTTTGGCATCAAGTTTTGAATTCTTAAAAATTTTCTCTAGGGTTACCATGGTCGAGTGGAAAAGCGTCCAAGAAGTAGCACTTAACCCAGCCAAGATCGGCTGATGAAGTGCCTGGACGTTTGGACTTTCGCTTTGAAAATTAAATATTTCCTCCAGGTTGACTGAGGTTGAGTGGAAAAGAGTCCAAGAAGTAGCACCTTTCACGGCCAAGATTGGCTAGATGAAGCGCCTGGATGTTTGGCATTAAGTTTTGAATTCTTAAAAATTTTCTCCAGGGTTACCATGGTCGAGTGGAAAGCGTCCAAGAAGTAGCACTTAACCCAGCCAAGATCGGCTGGATGAAGTGCCTGGACGTTTGGCCTTTTCGCTTTGAAAATTAAAAAATTTCCTCCAGAGTGGCAGTGGTTGAGTGGAAAAGAGTCCAAGAAGTAGCACCATTCACAGCCAAGATTGGCTAGATGAAGCGCCTGGATGTTTGGCATTAAGTTTTGAATTCTTAAAATTTTCTCAAGGGTTACCATGGTCGAGTGGAAAAGCGCCCAAGAAGTAGCACTTAACCCAGCCAAGATCGGCTGGATGAAGCGCCTGGAGATATCTGGACTCAGGTTTTGAAAATTAAAAATTTCCTCCATGGTGGCAGGGATTGAATGGAAAAGAGTCCAAGAATTAGCACCTTTCACGGCCAAGATTGGCTAGATGAAGCGCCTGGATGTTTGGCATTAAATTTTGAATTCTTAAAAATTTTCTCCAGGGTTACCATTGTCGAGTGGAAAAGCATCCAAGAAGTAGCACTTAACCCACCCAAGATAGGCAGGATGAAGCGCCTAGATATCTGGACTCAGGTTTTGAAAATTTAAAAATTTTCTCCAGGGTTACCATGGTCGAGTGGAAAAGCATCCAAGAAGTAGCGCTTAACCCAGCCAAGATAGGCTGGATGAAGCGCCTGGACGTTGGACTTTTGCTTTGAAATTTTAAAAAACTTTTTCCATGGTGGCAAGGGTTGAGTGGAAAACAGTCCAAGAAGTAGCACCTTTCACGGCCAAGATTGGCTAGATGAAGCGCCTGGATGTTTGGCATTAAGTTTTGAATTCTTAAAAATTTTCTCCAGGGTTACCATGGTCGAGTGGAAAAGCGTTCAAGAAGTAGCACTTTCAATCAGCCAAGATCGGCTGGCTGAAGCGCCTGGATGTTTGGGCTCAGGTTTTGAAAGCTTAAAAATTTTCTCCAGGGTTACCAAGGGTCGAGGGGAAATTGTCTGAGAAATCAAACCTAATCCGCCAAGATCGGCTGGATGAAGCGCCTAGATATCGGGACTCAGGTTTTGAAAACTAAAAAATTTCTCTCCAGGGTGGCAGGGGTTGAATGGAAAAGAGTCCAAGAAGTAGCACCTTTCACGGCCAAGATTGGCTAGATGAAGCGCCTGCATGTTTGGCATTAAGTTTTGAATTCTTAAAAATTTTCTCTAGGGTTACCATGGTCGAGTGGAAAAGCGTCCAAGAAGTAGCACTTAACCCAGCCAAGATCGGCTGGATGAAGCGCCTGACGCTTGGACTTTCGCTTTGAAAATTAAAAAATTTCTCCAGAGTGGCAGTGGTTGAGTGGAAAAGAGTCCAAGAAGTAGCACCTTTCACAGCCAAGATTGGCTAGATGAAGCGCCTGGATGCTTGGCATTAAGTTTTGAATTCTTAAAAATTTTCTCCAGGGTTACTATGGTCGAGTGGAAAAGCGTCTCAAGAAGTAGCACTTAACCCAGCCAAGATCGGCTGGATGAAGCGCCTGGATATCGGGACTCAGGTTTTGAAAACTAAAAATTTCCTCCAGGGTGGCAGGGGTTGAATGGAAAAGAGTCCAAGAAGTAGCACCTTTCACGCCCAAGATTGGCTAGATGAAGCGCCTGGATGTTTGGCATTAAGTTTTGAATTCTTAAAAATTTTCTCCAGGGTTACCATGGTCGAGTGGAAAAGCGCCCAAGAAGTAGCACTTAACCCAGCCAAGATCGGCTGGATGAAGCGCCTGGACGTTTGGACTTTCGCTTTGAAAATTAAAAATTTCCTCCAGAGTGGCAGTGGTTGAGTGGAAAAGAGTCCAAGAAGTAGCAGCTTTCACGGCCAAGATTGGCTAGATGAAGCGCCTGGATGTTTGGCATCAAGTTTTGAATTCTTAAAAATTTTCTCCAGGGTTACCATGGTCGAGTGGAAAAGCGTCCAAGAAGTAGCACTTAACCCAGCCAAGCTCGGCTGATGAAGTGCCTGGACGTTTGGACTTTCGCTTTGAAAATTTAAAAATTTCTCCAGGTTGACTGAGGTTGAGTGGAAAAGAGTCCAAGAAGTAGCACCTTTCACGGCCAAGATTGGCTAGATGAAGCGCCTGGATGTTTGGCATTAAGTTTTGAATTCTTAAAAATTTTCTCCAGGGTTACCATGGTCGAGTGGAAAAGCGTCCAAGAAGTAGCACTTAACCCAGCCAAGATCGGCTGGATGAAGTGCCTGGACGTTTGGACTTCGGCTTTGAAAATTAAAAATTTTCCTCCAGAGTGGCAGTGGTTGAGTGGAAAAGAGTCCAAGAAGTAGCACCTTTCACAGCCAAGATTGGCTAGATGAAGCGCCTGGATGTTTGGTATTAAGTTTTGAATTCTTAAAAATTTTCTCCAGGGTTACCATGGTTGAGTGGAAAAGCGTCCAAGAAGTAGCACTTAAACCAGCCAAGATCGGCTGGATGAAGCGCCTGGACGTTTGGACTCAGCTTTGAAAATTTAAAAATTTTCTCCAGGGTGGCAGGGGTTGAGTGGAAAAGAGTCCAAGAAGTAGCACCTTTCACGGCCAAGATTGGCTAGATGAAGCGCCTGGATGTTTGGCATTAAGTTTTGAATTCTTAAAAATTTTCTCCAGGGTTACCATGGTCGAGTGGAAAAGCGTCCAAGAAGTATCACTTAACCCAGCCAAGATCGGCTGATGAAGTGCCTGGACGTTTGGACTTTCGCTTTGAAAATTTAAAAATTTCTCCAGGGTGGCAGTGGTTGAGTGGAAAAGAGTCCAAGAAGTAGCACCTTTCACGGCCAAGATTGGCTAGATGAAGCGCCTGGATGTTTGGGGCTCAGGTTTTGAATTCTTGAAAATTTTCTCCAGGGTTACCATGGTCGAGGGGAAAATTGTCTGAGAAATCAAACCTAACCCAGCCAAGATCGGCTGGATGAAGCGCCTGGATATCGGGACTCAGGTTTTGAAAACTAAAAATTTCTCCAGGGTGGCAGGGGTTGAATGGAAAGAGTCCAAGAAGTAGCACCTTTCACGCCAAGATTGGCTAGATGAAGCGCCTGATGTTTGGCATTAAGTTTTGAATTCTTAAAAATTTCCTCCAGGGTGGCAGGGTTGAGTGGAAAAGCGTCCAAGAAGTAGCACTTAACCCAGCCAAGATTGGCTGCATGAAGCGCCTGGACGTTTGGACTTTCGCTTTGAAAATTTAAAAATTTCCTCCAGGGTGGCAGGGGTTGAGTGGATAAGAATCCAAGAAGTAGCACCTTTCACGCCAAGATTGGCTAGATGAAGCGCCTGGATGTTTGGCATTAAGTTTTGAATTCTTAAAAATTTTCTCCAGGGTTACCATGGTCGAGTGGAAAAGCGCCCAAGAAGTAGCACTTAACCCAGCCAAGATCGTTGGATGAAGCACCTAGATATCTGGATTCAGGTTTTGAAAATTAAAAAATTTCTCCAGGGTGGCAGGGGTTGAATGGAAAAGAGTCCAAGAAGTAGCACCTTTCATGGCAAAGATTGGCTAGATGAAGCGCCTGGATGTTTGGCATTAAGTTTTGAATTCTAAAAATTTTCTCAGGGTTACCATGGTCGAGTGGAAAAGCGTCCAAGAAGTAGCACTTAACCCAGCCAAGATCGGCTGGCTGAAGCACCTGGATGTTTGGGCTCAGGTTTTGAAAGCTTAAAAATTTTCTCCAGGGTTACCATGGGTCGAGGGGAAATTGTCTGAGAAATCAAACCTAATCCGCCAAGATCGGCTGGATGAAGCGCCTGATATCGGACTCAGGTTTTGAAAACTAAAAATTTCTCCAGGGTGGCAGGGGTTGAATGGAAAAGAGTCCAAGAAGTAGCACCTTTCACGGCCAAGATTGGCTAGATGAAGCGCCTGGATGTTTGGCATTAAGTTTTGAATTCTTAAAAATTTTCTCCAGGGTTACCATGGTCGAGTGTGGAAAAGCGTCCAAGAAGTAGCACTTAACCCAGCCAAGATCGGCTGGATGAAGCGCCTGGACGTTTGGACTTTCGCTTTGAAAATTAAAAAATTTCTCCAGAGTGGCAGTGGTTGAGTGGAAAAGAGTCCAAGAAGTAGCAGCTTTCACGCCAAGATTGGCTAGATGAAGCGCCTGGATGTTTGGCATCAAGTTTTGAATTCTTAAAAATTTTCTCCAGGGTTACCATAGTCGAGTGGAAAAGCGTCCAAGAAGTAGCACTTTAACCCAGCCAAGATCGGCTTGATGAAGTGCCTGGACGTTTGGACTTTCGCTTTGAAAATTTTAAAAACTTTTTCCATGGTGGCAAGGGTTGAGTGGAAAAGAGTCCAAGAAGTAGCACTTAACACCAGCCAAGATCAGCTGGATGAAGCGCCTGGATATTTGGATTCAGGTTTTGAAAATTAAAAATTTCTCCAGGGTGGCAGGGGTTGAATGGAAAAGAGTCCAAGAAGTAGCACCTTTCATGGCCAAGATTGGCTAGATGAAGCGCCTGGATGTTTGGCATTAAGTTTTGAATTTAAAAAAATTTTCTCCAGGGTTACCATGGTTGAGTGGAAAAGCGTCCAAGAAGTAGCACTGAAATCAGCCAAGATCGGCTGGATGAAGCGCCTGGATGTTTGGGCTCAGGTTTTGAAAGCTTAAAAATTTTCTCCAGGGTTACCATGGTCGAGTGGAAAGCGTCTGAGAAATCAAACCTAATCCGCCAAGATCGGCTGGATGAAGCGCCTGGATATCGGACTCAGGTTTTGAAAACTAAAAAATTTCCTCCAGGGTGGCAGGGGTTGAATGGAAAAGAGTCCAAGAAGTAGCACCTTTCACGGCCAAGATTGGCTAGATGAAGCGCCTGGATGTTTGGCATTAAGTTTTGAATTCTTAAAAATTTTCTCCAGGGTTACCATGGTCGAGTGGAAAGCGTCTCCAGAAGTAGCACACTTAACCCAGCCAAGATCGGCTGGATGAAGCGCCTGGACGCTTGGACTTTCGCTTTGAAAATTAAAAATTTCTCCAGAGTGGCAGTGGTTGAGTGGAAAAGAGTCCAAGAAGTAGCACCTTTCACGGCCAAGATTGGCTAGATGAAGCGCCTGGATGTTTGGCATTAAGTTTTGAATTCTTAAAAATTTTCTCCAGGGTTACCATGGTCGAGTGGAAAGCGTCCAAGAAGTAGCACTTAACCCAGCCAAGATCGGCTGATGAAGTGCCTGGATATTTGGACTTTCGCTTTTGAAAATTTTAAAAATTTTCTCCAGGGTGGCAAGGGTTGAGTGGAAAAGAGTCCAAGAAGTAGCACCTTTCACGCCAAGATTGGCTAGATGAAGCGCCTGGATGTTTGGCATTAAGTTTTGAATTCTTAAAAATTTTCTCCAGGGTTACCATGGTCGAGTGGAAAAGCGTCCAAGAAGTAGCACTTAACCCAGCCAAGATCGCCTGGATGAAGCGCCTGGACGTTTGGACTTTCGCTTTGAAAATTAAAAAATTTCTCCAGGGTGGCAGTGGTTGAGTGGAAAAGAGTCCAAGAAGTAGCACCTTTCACGGCCAAGATTGGCTAGATGAAGCGCCTGGATGTTTGGCATTAAGTTTTGAATTCTTAAAAATTTTCTCCAGGGTTACCATGGTCGAGTGGAAAAGCGTCCAAGAAGTAGCACTTAAATCAGCCAAGATCGGCTGGCTGAAGCGCCTGGATGTTTGGGCTCAGGTTTTGAAAGCTTAAAAATTTTCTCCAGGGTTACCAAGGGTCGAGGGGGAAATTGTCTGAGAAATCAAACCTAATCCGCCAAGATCGGCTGGATGAAGCGCCTAGATATCGGGACACAGGTTTTGAAAACTAAAAATTTCCTCCAGGGTGGCAGGGGTTGAATGGAAAAGAGTCCAAGAAGTAGCAGCTTTCACGGCCAAGAATGGCTAGATGAAGCGCCTGGATGTTTGGCATCAAGTTTTGAATTCTTAAAAATTTTCTCCAGGGTTACCATAGTCGAGTGGAAAAGCGTCCAAGAAGTAGCACTTAACCCAGCCAAGCTCGGCTTGATGAAGCGCCTGGACGTTTGGACTTTCGCTTTGAAAATTTGAAAAATTTCTCCAGGTTGACTGAGGATGAGTGGAAAAGAGTCCAAGAAGTAGCACCTTTCACGGCCAAGATTGGCTAGATGAAGCGCGCCTGGATGTTTGGCATTAAGTTTTGAATTCTTAAAAATTTTCTCCAGGGTTACCATGGTCGAGTGGAAAAGCGTCCAAGAAGTAGCACTTAACCCAGCCAAGATCGGCTGGATGAAGTGCCTGGACGTTTGGCCTTTCGCTTTGAAAATTAAAAAATTTCCTCCAGAGTGGCAGTGGTTGAGTGGAAAAGAGTCCAAGAAGTAGCACCTTTCACAGCCAAGATTGGCTAGATGAAGCGCCTGGATGCTTGGCATTAAGTTTTGAATTCTTAAAAATTTTCTCCAGGGTTACCATGGTTGAGGAGGAAAAGCTGTCTGAGAAATCAAACCTATTCCAGCCAAGATCGGCTGGATGAAGCGCCTGGATGGCTGGACTTAGGTTTTGAAAATTAAAAATTTCTCCAGGGTGGCAGGGATTGAATGGAAAAGAGTCCAAGAATTAGCACCTTTCACGGCCAAGATTGGTTAGATGAAGCGCCTGGATGTTTGGCATTAAATTTTGAATTCTTAAAAATTTTCTCCAGGGTTACCATTGTCGAGTGGAAAAGCGTCCAAGAAGTAGCACTTAACCCACCCAAGATAGGCAGGATGAAGCGCCTAGATATCTGGAATCAGGTTTTGAAAATTTAAAAATTTTCTCCAGGGTTACCATGGTCGAGTGGAAAAGCATCCAAGAGAAGTAGCGCTTAACCCAGCCAAGATAGGCTGGATGAAGCGCCTATATATCTGGACTCAGATTTTGATAATTTAAAAACTTTCTCCAGGATTACCATGGTCGAGTGGAAAAGCATCCAAGAAGTAGCGCTTAACCCTGCCAAGATCGCCTGGATGAAGTGCCTGGACGTTTGGACTTTTGCTTTGAAATTTTAAAAACTTTTTCCATGGTGGCAATGGTTGAGTGGAGAAGAGTCCAAGAAGTAGCACCTTTCACGGCCAAGATTGGCTAGATGAAGCGCCTGGATGTTTGGCATTAAGTTTTGAATTCTTAAAAATTTTCTCAGGGTTACCATGGTCGAGTGGAAAAGCGTCCAAGAAGTAGCACTTAAATCAGCCAAGATCGGCTGGCTGAAGCGCCTGGATGTTTGGGCTCAGGTTTTGAAAGCTTAAAAATTTTCTCCAGGGTTACCAAGGGTCGAGGGGGAAATTGTCTGAGAAATCAAACCTAATCCGGCCAAGATCGGCTGGATGAAGCGCCTAGATATCGGGACACAGGTTTTGAAAACTAAAAAATTTCCTCCAGGGTGGCAGGGGTTGAATGGAAAAGAGTCCAAGAAGTAGCAGCTTTCACGGCCAAGAATGGCTAGATGAAGCGCCTGGATGTTTGGCATCAAGTTTTGAATTCTTAAAAATTTTCTCCAGGGTTACCATAGTCGAGTGGAAAAGCATCCAAGAAGTAGCACTTAACCCAGCCAAGCTCGGCTGGATGAAGCGCCTGGACGCTTGGGACTTCGCTTTGAAAATTTGAAAATTTCCTCCAGGTTGACTGAGGATGAGTGGAAAAGAGTCCAAGAAGTAGCACCTTTCACGGCCAAGATTGGCTAGATGAAGCGCCTGGATGTTTGGCATTAAGTTTTGAATTCTTAAAAATTTTCTCCAGGGTTACCATAGTCGAGTGGAAAAGCGCCCAAGAAGTAGCACTTAACCCAGCCAAGATCGGCTGGATGAAGTGCCTGGACGCTTGGCCTTTCGCTTTGAAAATTAAAAAATTTTCTCCAGAGTGGCAGTGGTTGAGTGGAAAAGAGTCCAAGAAGTAGCACCTTTCACAGCCAAGATTGGCTAGATGAAGCGCCTGGATGCTTGGCATTAAGTTTTGAATTCTTAAAAATTTCTCCAGGGTTACCATGGTTGAGGAGGAAATTGTCTGAGAAATCAAACTTATTCCAGCCAAGATCGGCTAGATGAAGCGCCTGGATGGCTGGACTTAGGTTTTGAAAATTAAAAATTTCTCTCCAGGGTGGCAGGGATTGAATGGAAAAGAGTCCAAGAAGTAGCACCTTTCACGCCAAGATTGGCTAGATGAAGCGCCTGGATGTTTGGCATTAAATTTTGAATTCTTACAAATTTTCTCCAGGGTTACCATTGTCGAGTGGAAAAGCGTCCAAGAAGTAGCACTTAACCCACCAAAGATAGGCAGGATGAAGCGCCTAGATATCTGGAATCAGGTTTTGAAAATTTAAAAATTTTCTCCAGGGTTACCATGGTCGAGTGGAAAAGCATCCAAGAAGTAGCGCTTAACCCAGCCAAGATAGGCTGGATGAAGCGCCTATATATCTGGACTCAGATTTTGAAAATTTAAAATCTTTCTCCAGGATTACCATGGTCGAGTGGAAAAGCATCCAAGAAGTAGCGCTTAACCCAGCCAAGATCGCCTGGATGAAGTGCCTGGACGTTTGGACTTTGCTTTGAAATTTTAAAAACTTTTCCATGGTGGCAATGGTTGAGTGGAGAACAGTCCAAGAAGTAGCACCTTTCACGGCCAAGATTGTCTAGATGAAGCGCCTGGATGTTTGGCATTAAGTTTTGAATTCTTAAAAATTTTCTCCAGGGTTACCATGGTCGAGTGGAAAAGCGCCCAAGAAGTAGCACTTAAATCAGCCAAGATCGGCTGGCTGAAGCGCCTGGATGTTTGGGCTCAGGTTTTGAAAGCTTAAAAATTTTCTCCAGGGTTACCACCATGGTCGAGGGGAAATTGTCTGAGAAATCAAACCTAATCCGCCAAGATCGGCTGGATGAAGCGCCTAGATATCGGGACTCAGGTTTTGAAAACTAAAAAATTTCTCCAGGGTGGCAGGGGTTGAATGGAAAAGAGTCCAAGAAGTAGCACCTTTCACGCCCAAGATTGGCTAGATGAAGCGCCTGGATGTTTGGCATTAAGTTTTGAATTCTAAAAATTTTCTCTAGGGTTACCATGGTCGAGTGGAAAAGTGTCAAGAAGTAGCACTTAACCCAGCCAAGATCGGCTGGATGAAGCGCCTGGACGCTTGGACTTTCGCTTTTGAAAATTAAAAAATTTCTCCAGAGTGGCAGTGGTTGAGTGGAAAAGAGTCCAAGAAGTAGCAGCTTTCACGGCCAAGAATGGCTAGATGAAGCGCCTGGATGTTTGGCATCAAGTTTTGACTTCATAAAAATTTTCTCCAGGGTTACCATGGTCGAGTGGAAAAGCGTCCAAGAAGTAGCACTTAACCCAGCCAAGCTCGGCTGGATGAAGTGCCTGGACGCTTGGACTTTCGCTTGAAAATTTAAAAATTTCTCCAGGTTGACTGAGGTTGAGTGGAAAAGAGTCCAAGAAGTAGCACCTTTCACGCCAAGATTGGCTAGATGAAGCGCCTGGATGTTTGGCATTAAGTTTTGAATTCTTAAAAATTTTCTCCAGGGTTACCATGGTCGAGTGGAAAAGCGTCCAAGAAGTAGCACTTAACCCAGCCAAGATCAGCTGGATGAAGTGCCTGGACGTTTGGCCTTTCGCTTTGAAAATTAAAAAATTTCTTCCAGAGTGGCAGTGGTTGAGTGGAAAAGAGTCCAAGAAGTAGCACCTTTCACAGCCAAGATTGGCTAGATGAAGCGCCTGGATGCTTGGCATTAAGTTTTGAATTCTTAAAGATTTTCTCCAGGGTTACCATGGTTAACGAGGAGGAAATTGTCTGAGAAATCAAACCTATTCCAGCCAAGATCGGCTAGATGAAGCGCCTGGATGGCTGGACTTAGGTTTTGAAAATTAAAAATTTCTCCAGGGTGGCAGTGGTTGAGTGGAAAAGAGTCCAAGAAGTAGCAGCTTTCACGGCCAAGAATGGCTAGATGAAGCGCCTGGATGTTTGGCATCAAGTTTTGAATTCTTAAAATTTTCTCCAGGGTTACCATGGTCGAGTGGAAAAGCGTCAAGAAGTAGCACTTAACCCAGCCAAGCTCGGCTGAATGAAGTGCCTGGACGTTGGGACTTTCGCTTTGAAAATTTAAAAATTTCCTCCAGGGTTGACTGAGGTTGAGTGGAAAAGAGTCCAAGAAGTAGCACCTTTCACGGCCAAGATTGGCTAGATGAAGCGCCTGGATGTTTGGCATTAAGTTTTGAATTCTTAAAAATTTTCTCCAGGGTTACCATGGTCGAGTGGAAAAGCGTCCAAGAAGTAGCACTTAACCCAGCCAAGATCGGCTGGATGAAGTGCCTGGACATTTGGCCTTTCGCTTTGAAAATTAAAAATTTCCTCCAGAGTGGCAGTGGTTGAGTGGAAAAGAGTCCAAGAAGTAGCACCTTTCACAGCCAAGATTGGCTAGATGAAGCGCCTGGATGCTTGGCATTAAGTTTTGAATTCTTAAAAATTTTCTCCAGGGTTACCATGGTCGAGTGGAAAGCGTCCAAGAAGTAGCACTTAACCCAGCCAAGATCGGCTGGATGAAGCGCCTAGATATCTGGACTCAGGTTTTGAAAATTAAAAAATTTCCTCCAGGGTGGCAGGGGTTGAGTGGAAAAGAGTCCAAGAAGTAGCACCTTTCACGGACAAGATTGGCTAGATGAAGCGCCTGGATGTTCGGCATTAAGTTTGGAATTCTTAAAAATTTTCTCCAGGGTTACCATGGTCGAGTGGAAAAGCATCCAAGAAGTAGCACTTAACCCATCCAAGCTCGGCTGGATGAAGTGCCTGGACGTTTGGACTTTCGCTTTGAAAATTAAAAATTTCTCCAGGTTGACTGAGGTTGAGTGGAAAAGAGTCCAAGAAGTAGCACCTTTCACGGCCAACATTGGCTAGATGAAGCGCCTGGATGTTTGGCATTAAGCTTTGAATTCTTAAAAATTTTCTCCAGGGTTACCAAGGTCGAGTGGAAAAGCGTCCAAGAAGTAGCACTTAACCCAGCCAAGATCGGCTGGATGAAGTGCCTGGACGTTTGGCCTTTCGCTTTGAAAATTAAAAAATTTCCTCCAGAGTGGCAGTGGTTGAGTGGAAAGAGTCCAAGAAGTAGCACCTTCACAGCCAAGATTGGCTAGATGAAGCGCCTGGATGCTTGGCATTAAGTTTTGAATTCTTAAAAATTTTCTCCAGGGTTACTATGGTCGAGTGGAAAAGCGTCCAAGAAGTAGCACTTAACCCAGCCAAGATCGGCTGGATGAAGCGCCTAGATATCGGGACTCAGGTTTTGAAAACTAAAAAATTTCCTCCAGGGTGGCAGGGGTTGAATGGAAAAGAGTCCAAGAAGTAGCACCTTTCACGGCCAAGATTGGCTAGATGAAGCGCCTGGATGTTTGGCATTAAGTTTTGAATTCTTAAAAATTTTCTCTAGGGTTACCATGGTCGAGTGAGGAAAAAGCGTCAAGAAGTAGCACTTAACCCAGCCAAGATCGGCTGGATGAAGCGCCTGGACGCTTGGACTTTCGCTTTGAAAATTAAAAAAATTTCTTCCAGAGTGGCAGTGGTTGAGTGGAAAAGCATCCAGAAAGTAGCGCTTAACCCAGCCAAGATAGGCTGGATGAAGCGCCTAGACGTTTGGACTTTTGCTTTAAAAATTTTAAAAACTTTTTCCATGGTGGCAAGGGTTGAGTGGAAAACAGTCCAAGAATTAGCACCTTTCACGGCCAAGATTGGCTAGATGAAGCGCCTGGATGTTTGGCATTAAGTTCTGAATTCTTAAAA